>NC_059375.1:42892107-43044607 GCF_019703515.2 Myxocyprinus asiaticus
TCTGTCTGTATATCCATCAGTCTGTCTGTCTATCGGTCTGTCTGTCCTTCCTATCTATCTATCTATCTATCTATGTGTCTGTCTCTGTCAAACAATCTGTCCTTTTGTCTGTCTGTCTATCTGTCCGTCTGTCTGTCTTATCTGTCCGTCTGCCTGTCTGTCTGTTTGTCTATCTGTCTGACTCTGTCAAACGATATATATCCTTTTGTCTGTCTGTATATCCGTCAGTCTGTCTGTCTATCGGTCTGTCTGTCCTTCCTATCTATCTATGTGTCTGTCTGTCTGTCAAACAATCTGTCCTTTTGTCTGTCTGTCTACCTGTCCGTTTGTCTATGTTTCTGTCTCTGTCAAACTATCTGTCCTTTTGTCTGTCTTATCTGTCCGTCTGCCTGTCTGTCTGTTTGTCTATCCTGTCTGTCTATCAATCTATCTATCTGTCAATCAAATGATCTGTCCTTTTGTCTGTCTATTGGTCTGTCTGTCTATCTATCTGTCTGTCTCTATATATCCTGTATGTCAATCTGTCTGTCTCTATCCTGTCTGTCCTCTCTATCTGTCCTTTCTATCTGTCAATCAAACGATCTGTCCTTTAATATGTCTGTCTGTCAATTAAACTATCTGTCTGTCTGTGCTGTCTATCTATCCTGTCTGTCTGTCTATCTAGCCTGTCTGCCTGTCTGTCTGTCAGTCAAACAATCTGTCCTTTTGTCTATCTATCTGTCTGTCTATCTATCTATCTGACTACCTATCTATCTGTCTGTCTGTCTGTCTGTCAATCAAATGATCTGTCCTTTTGTCTGTCTGTCAGTCTGTCTGTCTATTTGTATGTCTGTCTACCTGTCTGTCTGTCCGTCTATCTATCCATCCTGTCTGTCTGTCTATCTATCCTGCCTGTCTTTCTGGCTATCAGTCTGTCTGTCTGTCACTCAAACGATCTGTCCTTTTGTCTGTCTATCTGTCCTGTCTGTCTTTCTGTCTGTCTGTCAATCAAACGATCTGTCTGTCTGTCTTGTCTGTCTATCAGTCTGTCTGGCTGTCTATCTATTGGTCTGTCTGTCTTTAAATCTGTGATTTTTACATGTAAAATTGAGTTAATTGAGTATTATTTTCTGTCTCTTTCTCAATCAGAAGTCACATCTGTTTTGATATGAATGGAGCAGATGAGACAGCAAGCTCATATTCAGGTGGTCAGTAAGAATCTGTAGAGTCAGGACACGAGTCGGACACCTCTGCCGTATGGAGTCCTGGACCACTGCACGATAAGACTGCAAAATAAGAACATTAAATGCTTTTAAATACAGACCTGAGACTTCACCATCTGTCTAATGTGTGTTGTTTTTTGCATTTAGGGCACCAGTGAGAAGGACAGACCATGTGAAACGTGCGGTTTCTCGGTCACTACGGCTATCTAGATTTGGAACTGCCATGTTTGCATATCGGATACTTTAAAGCCATCATCGGAATCCTGCAGGCAAGTGCTGAGTATGTCTTTCAATCTTTGGATGTGCCTAAATGTTGTCTGTTGAGAGAGTATTGCTATTTAAAGGGATAGTTCCCTCAAAAATGAAAATTCTCTCATTTACTCACCCTCATGCCATCCCAGATGTGTATGACTTTTTTTCTTTGGCAGAACACAAATGAAGATTTCAGCTCTGTAGGTCCATACAATGCAAGTGAATGGTGACCAGAACTTTGAAGCTCCAAAAATCACATAAAGGCAGCATAAAAGTATTCCAAACTACTCCAGTGGTTTAATCCATGTCTTCAGAAGTGATATGAAAGGTGTGGGTAAGAAATATTTAAATCCTTTTTTTACTATAAAGCTTTTCAAAGCCACTTTCAATTTCACATTCCTCGTGCATATCGCCACCAACTGGGCAAGTAGGAGAATTTATAGTAAAAAAGGACTTAAATATTGACCTCTTTCTCACCCACACCTATCATATCACTTCTGAAGACATGGATTTAACCACTGGAGTCATGTAGATTACTTGTATGCTGCCTTTATGTGCTTTTTGGAGCTTAAACGTTTTCGACCCTGTTGACTTAAATTGTATGGACCTACAGAGCTGAGATACTCTTCTAAAAATCTTCGTTTGTCATAAGCAGAACAAAGAATGAGGGTGAGTAAATGATGACAGAATTTAAATTTTTGGGTGTACTGTCTCTTTAATGTCTTCAGCTCAGCATACCTGGAAGGTGCCAGAAGTTTACATTTAAAATTAAAAAGCCCCATGATACATAAATAGTCTTATGTGCTACAAGCACTACAAGAGCAAACTCTAAATCAGCTCTTACATTAGGCTGTTTTCTTCAAAATGAGCGACTGTGATCTTGCTTGGGTAAATAATCCGACGTTTGGTCTCAGATGTCCTGAAAAAAATATGCAGCCCAGCAGGAAAAGCATGATAAACAAGTCATTTGCAAAATATTATCCAACACCTATATCACCCATGTGAAAAACTAACTGCCCCCTTAAACTTAATAGCTGGTTGTGCCGACTTAAGCAGCAACAACTGCAACCAAACGCTTCTGATATCTGGAGATCAGTCTTTCACAACACTGTGCTGGAATTCTGGCCCGTTCTTCTTTGCAGAACTGCTTTAGTTCAGCCACATTGGAGGGTTTTTGAGCATGAACTGCCCGTTTAAGGTCCTGCCACAGCATCTCAATCGTGATCAAGTCAGGACTTTGACTAGGCCACTCCAGAACTTTAATTTTGCTTCTTTTGAGCCATTCAGAGGTGGACTTACTCTTATGTGCTGGATCATTGTCTTGCTGCATAATCCAGTTGCGCTTGAGCTTCAACTCACGGACTGATGACCGGAAGTTCTCCTTTAGGATTTGGTAGAGATGGTAGAGAGCAGAATTCATGTTTCCCTCAATTATTGCAAGTCACTCTGAAGCAGCAAAGCATCCCCACACATCACACTACCACCACCATGCTTGACTGTAGGTATGATGTTGTTTTTGTGGAATTCTGTGTTTGATTTACGCCAGATGTAACGGGACCCCTGTCTTCCAAACAGTTCCACTTTCGACAGTCCACAGAACATTCTCCCAAAAGGTTTAAGGATCATCAAGGTGTGTTTTGGCAAAATTCAGATGAGCTGTAATGTTCTTCTGGGTTAGCAGTGGTTTTCACCTCGCCGCTCTTCCATGGATGGCATTTTTGTTCAGTGTCTTTCTGATAGTGGAGTCATGAACAGTGACCTTTATTGATGCGAGAGACGCCTGCAGTTCCTTGGATGTTGTCCTTGGCTTTTTTGTGACTTCCTGGATGAGTCGTCGCTGTGCTCTTGGAGGAATTTTGGAAGGTCGGCCACTTCTGGGACGGTTCACTACTGTGTCAAGTTTTCTCCATTTGGAGATAATGGCTCTCACTGTGGTTCTTTGGAGTCCCAGCCTTTGAATAGCTTTGTAACCCTTCCCAGACTGATATATATCAATCAAACTTTTCCTCATCATTTCTGGAATTTCTTTTTACCTTGGCATCGTGTGTTACAGGATGAGCCCTTTTAGCCAACTTCATACTGCTGAAAAAGTTCTATTTAGGTGTTGATTTGATTGAACAGGGCTGACAGTAATCAGGTCTGGGTGTGTCTAGTTCAGCTGAACCCCATTATCAATGTAGTTTCAATTAATAACATTATCATATAAAAACTGTATTTTGTGTTTACTCAGATTGCCTTTGTTTTATGTTAGATTTTGTTTGAATATTTGAAACAATTTAGTATGAGATACACACAAAAAGAGAAGAAATCAGGATAGGGGCACATACTTTTTCACAGCACTGTAGAAATGCACTAAAACAGCACCAATTCAAGTAACGTTAAACATTAACATTAAAAGTGGGAGGTTGACTAATTGAAAGAACTAGTCTCCCCATAGGTTGCATTTTCATTGCGATGCACATTAAATCTCTTAAATTCTCATCCTCCACAATATGAATCTACAGGCAGACTGTGGCTATCCAATTTTCTACAGCAATCGTGAAGCTGCATTCATGATTTGTGTCAGGGCGGCAACGCCAGCATCAAGCGCCGGTTTGAACTCCACATGAAAAGCGCTTGAAGACAAAAACGTCTCGTTCTGAGTTTTGGTGATAATTAAGATTTGACGTGCTTCTGTGGTAATTAAAATGCATCTTACAAAGGCTGAAAAATACTTGATTTCTATCACAAATCCCATCTGGGCTTGTTTTGTTTCTCCATCATTTTATTACTGACACGGAAGCGCTGTTGTGTGTGTTGTGAAGTGTGTTTTCCGTAAAATGTTTGTCTGTCTATTTGCAATTAGTTAGGGTGAGCTTTTGGCAGGTGGCTGCCAAAATATGCTGCAGAGCTGAAAAGATGAACATATCTTTAATTTTTACAACAGATGGAGATTTGTAACAGTTTACTCTGCTTCATAAATAGTAATTGATAAATTAGGGTTAGGGTTAGATCTCTGCAATAGAGTCTCTTGTTGTTTATAGTCCTGATGTGTATGTGTCTTTATAATGAAGATGTTTGTGTTCATTTCAGATGATCTGTAAGACATGTCCACATGTTCACACATTCTTCTTTCCAAAGAGGAGAAACTTCAGTTTCTGGATTACTTGTGCAAGCCTGGTCTGGTTTACCTGCAGAAACGTGGTCTTAAGAAGAAAATCTCAGATAAATGCAGAAAGAAAACCACATGTGTGAACTGCAGTGCATTTTTGCTGGGATTCATCCTCCGCCACCCGGATTGAGGCGAATCACTACGCGACCACGAGGACTTAAAAATTGGGCATTCCAAATTGGGTGAAAAAGGGGAAAAATCCCCACAAAAAAACAAAACAAAAAACAAATGCTTTTGTTATTGATTCTCTGATTTCTCTTCAGGCCCGGTCAAGAAATGTGGCTTATTGAAGATAATTCATTTAAAATATAAAACCACGAAGAAGGTCATCGACCCCATGGTGACTTTCTGCAGTCGTCTGATGTCGCCATCGAACACAATAAAGAAGTGGAGTCTCTATAGGCCAGAGCGCAGGTGAATAAAGTGTTTTAGCCGGATGTCCTGCCTGTGATATTATTCAGATCTCCATAAAGGTTTGTTTCATCTTCTCTTGTGATTTGCCATTATGCACAATATAATTTCTTCTGATTTTGATGTGAAATATGACCCTGGCATGTTGTTTATAAGGGTTTGTAGTGCAAACATTTTTATTTTGGTAGTGCGAACAGTTTCCGTTTCAAACATCGGTCAACAGAATAGGTTTGGTGGTCGAGATGTTTGATCAGATTCATCCTCTGTTTATTGGGTCATCAGATCAGTTCAATTCTTAACACTAGATTTATCCACTCTATCCGTCTGTCTTTTTGCAGGTGTGTCTGAGTGCATTATAATGGGAATTCCCATGAAGCTCGGCACTGGACTCTTTAAACTTTTACACAGTGCTGTGAAGGACCCGACTCCCCCCCGCAGGCCTTTGCTCTTTGATAATCCTGATTTCCACATTTCAATAGCTCCATAACCCTGTTTTTGGACTGTTTCAGCTCCTGTTGAGTGTAATGACTGTTTACTGCAGCTGTGTGTCATTAAGTTCTGAAACCAAATTATTTGTTTTACAGTTTGCGGCTTGAAAGGATCATTTTGTGCCTTTTTTCCCCTTGCTAAACTGCTGGAAGACAGTGGAAAATGTTGGCAAGGATAAGTCAAGAACGATGACATCTTTTGTGGTGTGTGAAAGATGGATCTTTGACTGTGTTTATTAGGGGTTCAAGCCCGAAGGGCTGCAACCCTATTGTAATTGTAAGGATTTTTATTTTTATTATTATTCTGCCCTAAAACTGATCATGCAGACCAAACCGTAAGTTGTAGAGAGCTGAAACTCTGAGGGAAGGTAGTCCCCCAGAGTACTACAGTGTACCAAAGTTTCGACCCGATCGGCCTCAAGGTGGCGCTAAAGTGATCATGTTTCCGTTTTGGCCCATAACTCCTAAACCGTTTGTCGCAGTGTCTTACATCATTGGATTCCTTGGCTCAAGACGAACAAAACGTATATCTCCGATTTCATTTCCTTCATGAAAATGTTTGCGCTAATTTGCATAATCCGAAAAACCTACTTTTTCTAACTCCTCCTAGGCCGTATGTCCGATTTGCACAAAAATTGGGCTGTGTCTACTATGAACCCTCCTGACAAAACGTCTATCAAAGGAATTTTGATTCGTCGAAGCGTTGCGAAGATATAAGCCAACAAATTGGTCAGGCGTCATCCATTTTGTACGTATTGACCAATATCTACCAAATGAAAAGGCCAAATGTTACGAATCTAGATACACATAGACAACAGGACATTCTGAGGATGCACGCAAAATTACGCCTATAGGGGGCGCTACAACAAAAAAACGCCCATAACTCCACAACCGTATGATCAATGACGTTAAAAATTGGTATGCATCTTGTAGGGGCCAAAGGCTAACATATCCTGTAATATCAGTTGGACAAATAAAAAACATGGCTGCCAACAGCCAATTAAATTTTAGCAGCTAATAACATCAAATCTGAATGGCCGACTGTTACGAAACTTGAGATATTTGTAGACAGTGTCAGAATGAGGCTGTGTACCAAGTTTTATGAAAATAGGCCTCAAGGTGGCGCTATAACAAGGACATTTACTTTTTTGCCAATAACTCCGGAACCGAGTTGAATAATCTCAAAATTATTTTTTCCTCTAATTCCTTGTACCAAGACCTACAAAATGTATATCTCCATTTTATTGCATTTTATAAAATGTTTCCACTATTCTAATTTTCTAAAAAAGCAACTTTTTCAAACTCCTAGGCTGCATATCCGATTCTCACAAAAATTGGTGTGTGTCTACTATGAACTATTCGCAAAATCGCGAAAAGATGCACCTATAGGGGGCGCTACAACTAAAAAATGCTCATAACTCCGCAACTGTATTATCAATGAAGTTGAAAATTGGTATGCTTCTTGTAGGGGCCAAATGCTAACATACTGTATTTTACAATATGACACAGACAAATAAAAAAAAACATGGCTGCCAGCAGCCAATCAAATTTCAGCAAAATGGCTGTATAAATGGTGTGTAAATTATTGTATATTATCCAATGTAACCTGCTATTGTGAACTACATCTAGGACTCCCTAGGTCAATAATTATTAAAGAAAAGTTGAACTTTAGTTATTTATTTAGGGGTTGCATTTATCATGTGGGTTTGACCAAGTGTATCCAAAAGCCTATAATTCCTAAAATAAATATTACAATTTATAAAACCTTTTTGGAGATTGGGTGCTTTGTGGCTTTATAACAGTTAAAAAGTACAAAAATGACCATCATAACAATTATCCTGTTTCAGGATCGTTGAACACAATACATCAGAGTCATATTTAACACCAGTTTGCAAATTCAGCAACTTACAAAGTACATATACAAATACATACCTTTTTTGCATACTTTGAAAGTTCTTAAAAGGCTTGAACCCTGACAACTGATTTGATTTGATTTGATTTGAATTGCTGCTTGCAGCTATATTTATTATTATTATCATTATTATTATTATTATTATTATTATTGCGATGATAATAGGGTTCCACCTCAATTCTGGGCCTTTATGTTAGGATCCCTAGAAACATTGGAACTCTTTTTTCTCATTTTGAGAAGGTTTATGAAATTGTATTCTTTGCTAACCAACTGTTAAATAGATTAAATGTGCTTATAGGTCGATCAAATTAGGATTTACCTAATTTAAATACATTTTTCTGACCTGACAGGGTCAAGTCTAATTTATACAACTGAAAGAAACATGTATTTGGTTTTTGTTTTGTTTTTGTTTTTTTACTACTGTAAATAGATATTTATGTAAATATGTACCAGGTGTGAATAAAATGTATGTTAAGACAACATCAGTGCAATGTTTTATTTTTGCATGAATACATGACCTCTTGAATTTAAGGTAAACATGAAACTGCATTCAAAACCCACTTAACTTCCATTATTATATTTCCAAGTGGAAAAAAAAGGTAGGTGATTTTTGCTAAAAGATTGCCTAAATGGCTGTTAATATTAACCAATAGTCTACACGGCCTCGGTGACATCAGCAGAAAAGAAAAGTTGTTTTAGAGGCAGAGCAAGCTATTCAATTTAATAGGCAAACACTTCTTTTTGGAAATGCACTGTTGAATAGAGCACAATAATTCCAGGAATGTGAATCAAATGTCAATTTTGATTTCATGTTGACTTTTATTGTGGTAATCAAGCATGAATATATTACAGACAATCTGATTAAACACATTTTCACCCTGCTGATTTACCAGCATGAAACGTTTCCAGTGTGAGAACATGCAGTGAAAATCGATAGATCTTTGTCATTAGCACATAGAATAATTCAGCAGTTCCAGCTGTGCATTGCAAATTTTTCAATGATAAAATAAAACTTTTCTTTTAAAATATCTCAGCAAAGTAAATGTATACATTCATGTAAAACAGGTCAGTACTTTGCAAACCCCCAAAGACAAGAGCTGCCAGTGCAGTATTTATGGTGTAATTGACACTTCGTTAAGCCCTGCCTTAAACGTTTCTGACCAATCCTACATCAGCAAATGAAATGTCATATTGTCGGACAAGCTTTTGCTCTTTTCTATAGTAAGTTCTGTGTGTTTGCATAGTTTTAAAAGGAATTTAATTAAACTACCCAAAAATACAGTTAAATGTCGGCTGTTTTAAACGGCACCACATTTTTAAATAAATCTTTTAGTGCTCGCTGTGGCAGCCCTCATTCCCAAATTGAAAATGTATAACATCATTAAGGATACCTGCATGTTCGCAAATGTAAATTAATAACGTTCATTTACGTATTGAGTCAAGTCGTAGTAGATGCTATGCTAACTAAAGATTTTATTTGTAATTACGGTTGGGATACAAGAACCAACAACTGAAAAAAAATATACCGGTTACACTTTATTTTATAGTGTCCAGTGAAATTGCATAAGAAATTAATGAGTAATACTAATTAACAACATGTACTTACTATAGGTTTAGGGTTACGGTTGGGGTTTGGATTAGAGTTACTTTATAATGTTATTATGCATAATTTACTGTTATTACTATAGTCAATACATTTAATATGTATTACGAGGTCAGTGTAAAATAAAATGTTACCAAAATACCGGAACCGTATGTTTTTCATGACCGTTAATTGTTGCAGTTTTCTAATGTGAAGTCCACCGATGAGGACGGAACATCGAACTAAAATACCAATTCAGCAGCAATGAATGCACTGAATGAATCTTACTAACATGTAAGCAGTATTGGGTAAGTTACTTAAAAAAGTAATCCACTACAAATTACTAACGCCTCTAAAATTATAATCAGATTACTGATTACTTAATTGAAAAAGTAATCACATTACTAATTGAGTTACTTTCTAAAACACCTTTTTCTGCTCAACAAATTCAAATAATGTCTATTTTCTCCTTGTTCATTGTCGCACACCCTTCAACTGTCAGAGAAATGCAAACAGACGTACAGATAAACATATGAATTCACATTTTAATTGTATTACACATAAATACATTTTTTTTAGGAATATTTGTAACCCAAGTAATGTACTTAAAAGTAATTACTTTCATTGAAAGTCAGTAACTGTAATCTGATTACAAGAATTTAAAATGTAATGCATTACACTACTTTTTGTGAGTAAAAGTAATTAGATTACAGTAACAAATGACTTTTTAATCCAATTACACAAGTTATCACTCAAAATGCAATCAGAACTGTTACTGTTTTATGTTGTACATAATCTGACATTTTTTCAATGAATAAAAAAATGTGTTTCAGAATTTTCATTTAATGTATAGTTAAAATCAGTTATTGGATTGATGTGTAAACATGCCGTTCACATGAATTGTATGACACGTATTCAGATTTTTTATATATCAGATCTGTTGAAATCTGAAATTATGTCATTATTTCTTAACAGGCTGTTGTGGTCAGTAAATGCAATAAGAAACACGTTTCTTATTTCCAAATAATTCTTCCTCGTAAGTACCAAAAGAATCGTGAACTGCTACTGAACCAGAATCGTTTAGAATAATCGGAACTGGAATTGTTAAATTCTTTACGATTCCCAGCCCTAGTTGTATTAACTATAATATGAGGCTTTTCTCTTTTTAGTTGACTGTAATAAGCATTTGCCTTGATTCTATAATTCTCCAATTAATTCCAATGGGACGTCCTGTAACAGTAACCAAGGGGGCCGGAGTGTAATGAAGAGTCAACTGTAGCTGCCATTGTCCTGTTTTTTTGTAAAGTACTGTTAACCCTTGTGCTGTTTTGAAATGTTTAACCTAATTTGGTGTTCCCGGTCAAAAATGACCGGCCTATTAAAAATTGCTTATAAATCTCTCGTTATGCTACATTATCACCAAATATTGGATTAGATATTTTTTTTCTTGTTTTCTTTCAATTGGCACAGTTTTTGTATTTCTTTTTGGAGCTTATTGATCATTTGTTACACACACACACATTAATTTGTGTGTGTGTGTGGTAATGTTGGATGGATGAATGGATGTTGGATACAGTTCAGGGTAGGATAAAGTTCATCTCTGTGAAAAAGAAAGCATGTAATACTCAAAAGAGTTGTGTACGTTTGCATGTGTGTATGTTAGTGCATGTGTATGTGTGCATGCACAGGCCCGAGGCCTTTATGTTTGCAAGCACACGTGCACATATGTGAGCATGAACATGATGAACATGCTCCTGAACACTCGATTTTTCTCTTATTTTTGATCTCCCCCATTCATTTTCAATGGCCGGTCATTTTTGACCGGGAACACCACAAGTGAGACTTTGTGCCATTTTGTACAAAATAAAAGCATTTCAAAACAAACTTCCTGGTTAAACATTAAAGCACACTAGTGTGATAAATTGTACAGAATGTTTTCCTATTTAATTTAGTATTGCCAAAATTATCCACATATAATCCTGTTTATTTTTCTGCACATTTGGTTTTTACGTCTTATTGTGAGGTTAGTCTCTTGCATTTGAATGGCACTGCATGGGAACTGCATAGGACTGTCCTGATAGGAAATATTTTCCAGTCTCCATGTCCATTTCTCCCATCATGAATTTTATACATTTATAAAATTACCTCAAGACTGCGTTTGTTGCTAAGAACTCTGCAATCTTCTGTCGATGATGTCAACGGACGACAAAAAGTTTCTCGTTTTCCCAAGGTCACGTTTATTTGACGCAGGAGCTGCTAGAAGGTAGCTGGGAGGTATCGGTGTTGACTTTCTGCTCCGCGAATGCTGTCGATATCTCCAGATTGCCGTGTGATGACGACAACACTCTGAGGTTCTGAGGTGTGTGAAGATTAGCGTTGTTTCCGCTGGTCATGTTGCTACTGAATGCTTCCGTTTTGAGATGTCTGGAGAAGTGCACGCTGATGTTTGGTCTCTCGACGGCGCCGCCCTGGAGGCCAGGTTGCCGCAGGTAAGCTGACAGAGTGGCAACACAGCTCTTCTTAAAGTTTTCATTCATGAAGGCGTAAACGATGGGATTGTTAAAAGAGTTGGAGAAACCGATGGCCTGTACCACGGCGATTATCATGTTCACGGTGACCTCGTTGTAGTTCTTCTCCAGATCATCTGAACAAAAAATTTAGAGATTTATTTCAATTTTAGTGAAATGGAATTTTGTTCTAGCATTAAGAAATATTCCAGGTTATTTTCAACATCAGGTCGGTAGCATTCTGTTGATTAAAACAGACGAAAATTTCGACCCTTGTGTTTTTGCGTAAAAAAAATGTGACATGCGTTTGACCGTAATGCACTTGCAATGGAAGTTTATGGGACAAGCATTCCAGAGTGTTTAAAAGCAGAAAATGTGAAGCTTGTATTTTTTCTTCTTTTTGTCTTGTGCATATTTTTGTTTTGTTACATGAATTCTACAACAACAACAAAAATTGTGTTTGAGCTTTAAAGTTGTCTAAATTGTCCTTTAGACGTGGAACTACTTTTCTAGGCAGATCAAATTCTTTGTAAATTAACCATGTAAATATTTGTCATCATGAGTAGAAATAAAGTATATATCCAGTCAGGCTTCCTAAGCAACCAAATTGGCCCGGTTGCTAGGGAGGGTAGAGTCACATGGGGTAACCCCCTCGTGGTCGCTATAATGTGGTTCTCGCTCTCGGTGGGGCGCGTGGTGAGTTGTGCATGAATGCCGTGGAGAATAGCGTGAAGCCTCCACACGTGCTACGTCTCCGCGGTAACGTGCTCAACAAGCCACGTGATAAGATGCGCAGATTGACGGTCTCAGACGCGGAGGCAACTGAGATTTGTCCTCCGCCACCCAGATTGAGGCGAGCCACTACGCCACCATGAGGATTTAGAGCGCATTGGGAATTGGGCATCCCGAGGATTATAGTTGACTATAATGTGCAAAATTATAAAAACATTTTTTTAACTTTAAAAGATCAAATTTAACCAAATATTATTTTTTTTAAACCACTTACTTACAATTATTTAAACATGTATAAAACATATTCATATATTTCATATGTAAGATTAAAGCTGTCCTGAAAATCTGATCTCTTGAAATTATAGTGTATAATAAACTGAAATATAAGTTATTAGAAGTTACACTGTTGTGAATTCCTCACATTTAGACAGTTTAGATTATTGTGTTACATGAAGCACGTTGTTTAAGTTAATGTCGTATTCACAACACTAGTTAAGCATTTTGACTAGCGCATAACTTGGTTCAAGTTCTCCTGCTCATTGGCTTCATTGTCTGTGCAGATGTAAGTTGTAATATTATGTTTATGTTGTGGATATAGTGATTAATGTCACATAGGATGTGTTTGTGAGTTAATTAACCTGTTAGTAAAGATAATTGTATAAGTGTTCAACTCACACAGCTCAAGAGGGGAAATCCACAACATACTATGACTGGATTATTTCAAACTATTCTTTCTGGCTTTTTCTTTATTTAAACGTCATATGGTATTCGGTCATTTTTGACCGAAATCAATTTTCCTTGTTTAATAAATATGGTTTCCTTTATCTGAGCAGTACAAGACTTGGTGACTTTTCATTCATTTGCCATCTGAACATACCAAAAAAAAAAAAAAATAATTAAAAATAAATAATTGGGCTTGATTCAGTAAATCTAAGTGGTCGTAAAAAAATAAAAAAAAAGCGACACCTTTGGTATTCACGATCAAAATTGACTGACCATTGAAAATGAATGGGAAAGACCAAAAAATAGTTTTTTTAATCTGTCAATTACAATCAATAAATCAGCCACAATGCAGAAAAAAACCAGACAGAAATTACAGGGTGAGACTCTAAAACATCCTCAGTGCAAAACATACACACACACACAAATTAATTGGGGAGACTAAAACATAGAGCTTTGTTTTTTGACATTTGTCAAAAAAAAAAAATAAATAAAAAAATAAAATAAATCAGCTACAATGCTAAACACACACTCAGAAATGAAGAGGTGAAACGTTAACAAACACACAATGCAGAACACACACGCAGAAGACCAGGGCATCAGTAAGTGGAGCTCTACAGCCATCTTTTGGTCACTGTTGACATTACAAGTCATCTGTTGTTTTCCAGCTGATGACAGCAATCTGACACACACACACACACACACACACACACACACACACACACACACACACACACACACACACACACACACACACACGTTTGCAAAATAAATTTTTACTACAGAAAGTTTGAAGTTTTCTGTTTTATACTCTAATTGAATTATCAGAATTTTGCAGTTCATTTCTGTTTCTTGATGTTCATATTCTTGACATTATTATGCATTTATTTTGAGTTACTAAAGTTTTATGTTTGAAATAAATTATTGGTATAAAATGTTTATTCTGTGTCTTCTCTTTGTAACACCATGGTCAGGTTTGATTGCAGCATAATGAACTGCAAACCTGACACTTTAAATCCATTTTAAAATGATAAACTTTGACAAATAATAGTTTGATAATGTCTAAATATATATCTAAATGCATATTTTGTGATAAAATATATAATTAGGTTACAATAAGTCATCAGACTACACAGTATGTGTCTACAGTCATCTACTGGCTGTTACTGACATGACATGCTGTTATTTATATTTTGTTCACCAGATGGAGTGGTGGTGGCGTAGTGGGCTAAAGCACATGACTGGTAATCAGAAGGTTGCTGGTTCAATCCCCACAGCCATCACCAATGTGTCCTTGAGCAAGACACTTAACTCCAGGTTGCTCTGGGGGGATTGTCCCTGTGATAAGTGCACTGTAATTCACTTTGGATAAAAGCATCTGCCAAATGCATAAGTGTAAATGCAGATGGCATCAATCTGCCTCCAACTTACTTCACATCCTCATATTTTCATGTTTCGACAAAGTGTAGGTTCTGAATTTTATTGTATTTATTTTTTTCAAAAATGTGCTTATTTGTATATGCAAATTAATGGTAAAATTTAGAAATTTACATGTAAATAAGATCAAAATAGCATAAAATCCCAAAAGAAATGCATAATTTTATTGTTTTTACTTCAGAGAAGAAGTAATGGTATCATTATCATCATCATCCCAAAAAAAATAAATAAAAAAAATAAAGGGTTACACATCTGACCCTTCCGGTCAAAAATGACCGCAAATACCAAAGGAAGGTGCCATTTTTCAATACCATAGGAGGGTTAAAAAATAAAATAAATTAAAAACTGTTAGCATCTTGTTAATATCTTGCAGTATTGTCATATTTTCATCAACAGTGTTTTAATTAAAACCATTTGATTATTGACATGATGTGTTTTTTTGCCGTCTTGTCTTCAATATCATTGCCAAAGTAAAAAAAAACCCTTCGTCAATGAACATTTTCGTCAGTAATTTTTTTGCACGCATGCATCCTAGGCTTCCAGAATTTTTTTCTGTTCATTTTCACACAGAAAGAATTATTATTAGAAGAAAAAACATATAGTATATAATATTATAAATCTAATATATAATATAAATTATAAAAAAATCATAAATTACAATTTTATATATATATATATATATATATATATATATATATATATATATATATATATATATATTAAAAAATAATATATAAATTATAGAAAAAAATATTCTGAGATGATTGACAGAATGCCACTGATGCTGACCATAGAAATTAAGTGACCCAGAACATAAAATAATCTGGAATATTTCTTTACAGTTTATTAGTGTAGTGTTGCAATGGTTCAAACAGCGTGTGGCAATCAAATAAAGTGATAAAAAGACACATATGACCTGTTCAGTCTTGTGCACTGTGGGTGGTGCTGGTTCTGGCTTGTTAATAGTGATTGCAGATTCAACCTCTGATATGGGTGAC
The DNA here is from genome assembly GCF_019703515.2 of Myxocyprinus asiaticus. Classification (NCBI taxonomy): domain Eukaryota; kingdom Metazoa; phylum Chordata; class Actinopteri; order Cypriniformes; family Catostomidae; genus Myxocyprinus; species Myxocyprinus asiaticus. The sequence continues at coordinate 42,907,500 of NC_059375.1, forward strand.
CCAGAAAATAATGGTTACTGAGAACACAGTCCTGCACTCCCAACACCATTTCACCTCTGATCGTGGCACATAATCACGGGCTGCCGCGAACTTACACGCCCTGCAATGTCTTTACTGTAATATACAGTGAATGATAAGTAACCTGCATTCTGTAATTACACTACTGCATTCACACAGCTGCTCTGAGCTGATTTGTATCAGTGTGGGAGTGTCACGGCTAAACTATTATGAATTCCATTAGGCATGCATTCAGTATTGTGAACATTTACATCATCAGATACGTCCATCAAAAACTGCCCTGATTACTGAAGTACATGAGGCATGGAAAACTTACTGTATTCAAATAGCATGTGCACAATATGAAACGGCGCCCAGCAGATAGTGAACAACAGGACGATTGCGATCATCATTTTAACAGCACGTTTCTTCTTCCTGTTACAAAAAACAACAGTGAAGGCCCAATGTTAACATAGAAACATGAAACCACATTCACAATATATTCAAGACATATTTCTGAATGAAACTGAATGGGCTATTGGATCTTTTTTTTTTTTTACTGAGAGCCATTAGCAAGTTGGTTGAATTGTTGTACCATTTTTTTCTTTTTAATATATGTGTATTTTTATACATTATTGCATACCTAGATATTTTGTTGATCTCTCTATGGTTCATGGTGCTCAGGACAGAAGAGTCTCCCACACGTTTGCGTATCCAGAGTTCGATCCCGATGCGACTGTAGAGTAAAAGCATCGCGACCAGCGGAAGCAGAAACAGGGCCACCATGATAAAGGTGGTGTAAACCTGTCGGTGGACCAGAGAATGCCAGCGCTCCTGACAGCACACGTGATGATGGTCGTACAGGAAGTCATACTTTACCTGAGGAACACAGGTGAGAGAGTTCAACAGAGATCAGCAAATTTCAGTGATGCTCCCATGAACTTTCTAGTTGTTTGTGATTAAGACAAGTATTTTTTTTCTATCATTTTACAGAGATTGCACCCACAAAGTGCATATTCTAGCCGGAGAATTATTTTAGAGGTGAGCCTAACTAGAGATTTTACTTCATTTTTATTTAAAAATTTATTAGCTTTAGTTTAACTTTATTTAATTTGTTTTAACCATTTTAAAACTTTATAATTAGATTTTTTTTTTTTTTTTTTTTTTTTTTTTAGATTAAATACTGAATAATAATTTTCAGGGAAGCATAGCTAGAAATGCTAAAACTATTTTGACTAATTTAATTTTAATAACAATAAAATATATTTTATTTTATATTTATTTGAACTTTTAATCTTTAAATATTTTAAAACTTTATGACCAGAATTTTTTTGTAGATGAAATACTGAAAAAAATTTCAGGTTCTAGAGAATAGTTTGAGATGTAATAGACATTTTATAACTATTTTGGCCATTTTAATTTGAATAACATAAAATAACTTTTATTTGACATTTATTTGAACTTTTATTTTTTAACCATTTTAAAACTCTATAACTATATATTTTTTTTAGATAAAATAATGAGTAAGAATTTTAAGGTTAGCATAGCTAGTAAATTAATAGACTTTTTAAAACTATTTTGGCTATTTTAATTTGAATAACCTAATAAAGTATTTATTTTTATTTGACATTTATTTCAATTTTAACTAAATTTAACAACAAAAACTTTATAATTAGATTTTTTTATAGGGCATACTTTAAAAAATGAAATTCCGATTCTTTTATTATGTCCAATAAAAAAATCTAGTTATAAAGTTTTAAAATATTCTAGCCAAAGAAATATTTTAGATGTGAGCCTAACTAAAACATTTACTTCATTTTTATTTGAATATTAATTCGTTATTTTTAATAACTTTGACTTTATTTATTGTTTAAAGAATTTTAAAACTTTAAAATAACTAAACTTTTTTTAAGATGAAATATTGAATAAGAATAGACATTTAATAGACATTTTATAACTATTTTGGCTATTTTAAGTTTAGTAACATAAAATAACTTATTTATATTTATTTTAACTTTTCATTTTTTAACTATTTTAAAACTTTCGATTTTTTTAGATGAAATACTGAACAAGAATTTTCAGGTGAGCATAGCTAGATATTTAATAGAGGTTTTAAAACTAATTTAATTTTAATAACAATAAAATATGTTTTATTTTAAATACTTTAAATATTATAAAACTTTATGGCTAGAATTTTTTGTAGATGAAATACTGAACAATTTTCAGGTTAAACAGCTCTAAAATTAATAGACATTTTATAACTATTTTGACTATTTTAATTTAAAAATATTAAATAACTTTTATTTTACATTTATTTTAACTTTTTTTAAAACTATTTTAAAACTTTAGGACTAGATTGTTTTTTTTTTGATAAAATACTGAATGAGAATTTTCAGGTGAGCATAGCTAGAAATGTAATTAAAACTATTTTGGATAATCTTATTTTATTTTACATGTATTTTTACTTTTATTCTTTAAATATTTTAAAACTTTATGACTATAATTTTTTTGTAGATTAAATACTGAACATTTTCCAGGTTATACAGTATAGCTCAATTTACTAGACATTTTATAACTATTTTAATTGTAATAGCGTATAATAAAATAACTTGCATTTTATTTGTAATTTTATTAATTAATTTTAAAACTTTAACTGGTATTTTTTAGAGATAACTACTGTAGATATTTTAGAGATTTCACTGAAATTTGTATGGATTAGAAAAATTTTAGTGGTAAATTACTTTCTTAAAATGTATATTTTATTCTATATAAAATGTATATTCCATGTCTTTTCCAGAAATATAAATCACAATTTTGAAAATCTCTATTTCCACATGTTTCCATGAATGGTTCATGTTTTTTCAAATAGAAACTTCAAGCTAGAATCTGTATTTATTGGTCATACATTCATTGAGTTTAGTTAAAATGTAAAAAGTAGATATTAACAACAGCGTACATTAACCTTCTAGATCATGTACAGACACAGAATAACTGTACTATAATGACTTACACACTGATGAGCTCCAGTTGTTCTAGTTTTCAATGGCACTGAGTGACACAACAGAACCGGGTCCCTCGTGTGATGTTTGTTCATCTTCTCAAATCAAAATGATGGGAAACTGAAGCAGGGCTTTCACAATGCTTGGGAATACACCGTACTGAAGTTTGCTTTATGAACTAATAAGCAGGAGGGTGGATTTGTGCTAGACAAATGAGTCACCTTGTCGCAAACGAGTGGTCATCGTCTTGAGAGAATTGGTTTTCAGGGTCTCTACTACAATGAATAAACCATGAACCTCTGTGTAAGGGGGTTACATGACAGTCAGACCTCCGACCCCCAGCGGACAGAACGCCCCTCCGCGTTCCCGGCATCCCGTGGGGACACTCCTCCGCCCCTGGCAGCGGCCCTACCACTCCAGGCGGTCGGGGAGTCGCTTCCCTCCTCCCCCCGCGGACGGTGGTCTTCTCTCGACCCCTCCGCGTTCCCGGGGGACGGCAGGGCACTCCTCCGCCCCCGGCAGTGGCTCCCTCGCTCCAGGCGGTCGGGGAGTCCCGTCCCCACTCGCCTCGCGGACGGCGGCCGTTCCCTGTGTCCAGGTGGTCGGGCTACTCCGTCCCCCATCGGACGGCAGCGGCGCTCCCCTGGGTGGACGGCAGTGTCGAGGACTCTGCGACGGGAATCCCTCCTCCTTCCCGGGTTTCGGCACCAGTGTAAGGGGGTTCAGTGGAAAGGAGGAGGCGAGAACCGGCTTAATAATATAAATAATAATTTAATAAACAATTTAAACAAAACACACAACCAAAAACACACAATACAGCTGCCTGCAATTCTCCCTCTCTCGAACTGTCGTCCCCGGCCGCCTTTATCCCTCGCGCACCCCATCAGGCTGATTGGGGACCGGGTGTGTCTCATTCCAGCCCGGCCCCGCCCTCCTCGGCTCTACACTCTGTAATGAAACAAATCTTAGAAACAAACCACACTCGAGCGGCTCTCCTCTCATGTCACCATTTATTTCCAGTCCAATGTTTTTGAACCACAAATGAATTCAGCCAAGCTTTATTAAATTGTAATTTTCACTCATTTGCTTCTGTAGTCAAGTTATTAACCTTGTGCTTATTATAGACTTGCATTTAACAGAGATTCACTTATTTAACTAAACTGTTTATTTGTCTTCAGTTGCATTATTCAGGGCTCATTAATAATGATGATTGACATCTGCCCTACGGCAAGTGTGAGTGTTTCGACAATTTGATGGAACGGTCACTTGTCCAGTTGAACCAGTGCTGTGTTTTTGCCGTCAATTACGTTTACACACAACAAATATAAACATACTCTACTAAAGTACTTGCATGTCTTGTTTTGTGTTGGTTATGCACGGGAATCAACAAGACAACATCAAGTATGTGATACTTTGTTTATTGCAGTTATTCTTATGTAAATGCACTTATGACGCCTCTTAGTAGCATTAAAAGCCTATTCAAATACCTTTTAAGTGACCCCAAACTTTTGAACAGCAGTATATATATATATACTGTATACGTTTATGCAATATAATATATGCAATTTCAAGACATATTTATTGATGGAATACAATGAATTTGTACATTTTAAAAAGATAAAATGTGACCAAATTAGGAAAGACAAATGATAAAATCGATTTTATTGTATTAATATTGTTGTAATGCACCTAGTTAGAAGTTCTCCTGTAATTAACAGCATTAGCTGAGAGAGAATTGTTTTCATATGTAACTAAAATGAACAATATAACTGAAATATACCCAAAAGGAATGAAATCGAATTTAAAGCAAATTGGTATCAAATCGAATCAAGAAATCTGTATCAATATCCAGCCCTACCCTTTTAGATGTAATATTTATTGATTCAATTATTTTAAGTATTTTGGTCTTCCATACGCTTTAAATACGCTTTGTATAAAAACGGCAGAGGATGTCAATTCATGTCATTTGTTTATAAATTTGTGTCCTATATGGAGTAACATTAAAGCTGCATAAATTATTGCTATTACTGCTAATAATAAACCCTTAAAATATTTAGTGCGATTAGTTATATAAAAAATAACATGTTAAAAAAATGTACGCAATTAATCATGTCCCCGGACCATAATTCAAGCTTGAAGTACCACCTGTTTTCTCCAGGGGGCAGTAATCGAAACTCCAGCTGTATAGGCAACATGCAATTATACACCTTATGCCCAGAGAAACTAGCGTGCAGCCATCTTTAAAATGTTGTCTTGGATCTTCCGGTCTAGTGCATTCTATATAGATTTCTATGGTGTTTATGTGTAAGTGTAATTAGCTAGTGAAGTGGATTTACAGATTGTGAAGTTGCCAGAAGTTATCATGAGTATTTTAAAGTGTTCAGGGTATGTCAAAACAACTGGAAGCAGAGCGGGGAGATTTTAAAACAAGGGTACTTCATTCATAAATACACAAGATCTTCATGCTGTGGACGTACTAATATGCCTCTGTGCTCATGAAAGTCCAAGAGACAACACAAAGTCATTACAAATATCTCTGTAAGACACCTCATGTCATTCACCCATTGTGTTATAGTTTAGGTGTGTAGATTTTTTGAGTGTTAAACCAGGACGGGGGGAGGGTTGCTACTATATTTACACACACACACACACACACACACACACACACACACACACACACACACATAAAAGTGTACGCTTTATTTTATATTCTGTTCACAACTATTTTTTATCACATTTAAGCCTCTTAAAAATGTAGGGTGAAAAAATAATTGTAAAAAGTGCAAATAATTTCCTTTAATGCCATAACCTTTCATGTAAAATAATACGAGCTGTCCTGTTTGAAATTTCATGTCAACTACACATTTTAACACAAATTATCAACAAGTTGAAATCCTAAAAAATTAAGCAGAATTACACGGTTGTCACAATAGCATAATCATATTTGACGATACTATACCAGCTAAAGTATCACGATACCAAATAATATCACGATACCACACGATATGTTTTCATTCTTAACAGTTTGTCATAGCAAAGGGGGTTCTTAGAAACTATTCCACTTGTTGCTCCGAAAGTGGTGAAAATAACTGATGGATGAACAGAGAGAAGGCTCAAATGGACTAACTTGTTACCTAATACATTCTTCACCACATTAAAACAGCCAGTTCAAACAGCAATGTCTTTAAACTTTTATTTCATTATTTCTGTGATTATCCCATTGCGCTCTAAGTCCTCGTGGTGGCGTAGTGACTCGCCTCAATCCGGGTGGCGGAGGATGAATCTCAGTTGCCTCCACGTTTGAGACCGCCAATCTGCGCATCTTATCACGTGGCTAGTTGAGTGCGTTACCGCGGAGACGTAGCGTGTGTGGCGGCTTCACGCTATTCTCCGCGACATCCACGCACAACTCACCAAGCACCCCAAAGTGAGCGAGAACCACATTATAGCGACCACGAGGAGGTTACCCCATGTGACTCTACCCTCCCTAGCAACCGGGCCAATTTGGTTGCTTAGGAGACCTGGCTGGAGTCACTCAGCACGCCCTGGATTCGAACTCGCGATTAATCACATACCATGTAATTAATCTGATTAAAAAAATGTATCGATTTACAGCCCTATTTATTATATATTGTAAAGTTGTCCACTCACCTCTAACTGTTGCACAAATAGCATTGGCGATCCCACCATGACAGCAGCTATCCACACCAGTCCTGCAGAAATATATACTGTATAAATCCTGTATCCATTTCCTACAAGCCCTCCCTGTTTTTAATGGAAGTGAAATGCCATATAGAGCAACTTAGCAACTGGTTTTGCTAAAAGCCCAACTTTTACATTTTAAACATCGTTTTTATTTTTTTTACCCAGCACAGTTTTGTTTACGGTATTCAGAGTGAATGGCTCCTAAGGGGGCGGTTCACACAGGATGCGTTTTAGCTTGACGGAGAGCAAAAGGCTCTAAACAGAAGGATAAATGAATTCTGTCATCATTTACTGCCCCTCATTACTGTTCCAAACCTTGACTTGTGTGATGAAAGTGAATGGTGATGGAGCATTATGCCTAACATCTCCTTTTGACAGACGTGGCCAGTACGAACTGTTTCAAAAAGTCTCTTTTTGTGTTTCACAGAAAAAATAGCAACAGACATGTGTGGAATGACATGAAGGTGAGTACATAATGTCAATTTTCATTTCTGGGGTGAACTATGCCATTAAGAAACATTTCAAATAAGAATGTAGACAGAGTTCAAAGTGTGGGTTTTTGAGCTTACCTAACATTTTGTAGGCTCGTTTCGGAGTGTACTGCCTTTTCAGTTTGAGTGGATAAACGATGCCCTGGTATCTCTCGATGGCGATACAGGTCATGGTGAGGATTCCAGTCACGATGGCAGTAGTCTGTACAAAAGGAACTGTCTTACATACTAGAACACCTGCACATACAACACATACAAAAACAAGATATGAAAAGAGTCAAAAGTCTGAAGTGTGCTTTAGAGAAGCGGTCGACCGATACCGATATCTAGAGCGCTTTATGCTGATGATAAAAGGCAGATGAAATGTTGTCATAAGTAATTGTTGAGCTAAAAAAAATACGTAATTTACACAATACTTTCCCACTGCTTAGTAGGTCCTCGTGGTGGCGCAGTTACTCGCCTCAATCCGGGTGGCGGAGGACAAGTCTCAGTTGCCTCCGCTTCCGAGACCGCCAATCCGTGCATCTTATCACGTGACTTGTTGTGCATGACACCGCGGAGACTCACAGCATGTGGAGGCTCATGCTACTCTCCGTGATCCACGCACAACTTACCACACGCCCCATTGAGAGCGAGAACCACTAATGTGCGTGTGTGTGTGTTCTGTGTTCTGTCTTCTGGCTGTGTTAGTTATAGCCATTCATTTGTGTGTGTGTGTGTGTGTGTGTGTGTGTGTGTGTGTGTGTGTGCATGTTCTGCACTGTGGGTGTATTATGGTCTCACCTCCTCATTTCTGTATTGTGGCTAGGGCTGCAACTAACGATTATTTTGATAATCGATTAATCTTATATTATTTCTTCAATTAATTGGATATAAATCTAAATTTAATTTCCTTTATTTTATTAAAACATTATTATTTTTAAAAACAGAAATGATAAAGGGCGTACAGATTTGCTTCATTTTACAGTACTGAATTCACAATTCTATACTCTCACAAAACTTTGAACAAAGCCTGAATCATGAAAAGTTAAGTTTGAATTTATTATTGTTTTATTATAACTTTCAGGACATATGCAAAACAGTTCCTTTCCTTCTAAAATTTAACAGAAAGTACTGTTCATTGTTCATATGATGACCCATTGGGGATGGAGTGGGACAGAAAAATCAGCCCAGCAGAGGGCAATGGTGACACCAGAATAGAAATATTAATAATTCTGCCCAGCTGAAAAATACATAATTATGTTAGATATATATGCTTGAACACAGTCACTGATTACATATTTTCAATTAATATTGTGCATTTTAAAATAGTATTGTCACTGATTACATGTTTCTGAACTCTTCAAAAATATGTGTAGTTCATCCAGTAACATGTTTGTCATGGTATAAATTTACTGGAGAAATCAGACACTACATTTGGTATTATCAGAAGGACGTTCAAATATCAGGAGCATATTATAAATGATATTCAGCATTATATACACAGTTTAATACAGCAACTGCAAATGCAGTGCAGGTTCACTCTAGGACTGAAAAGTCTCATCCCATTTCTCATTGTATTATGCGCTCGCATGAGGAGGAGGACTCAGTGTGATATCTATGAGCTGCACAAAAGATTACATTGAAACTGAAATCGCGGTATGAAGTTGTATGAGTTAAATCAAGATGATTGGTTTGATTAATGCGATGCACACGCTCACTTGCTCGGTGAAGTGGATGTGTGAGTGTGTGTGTGTGTGTGTGTGTGTGTGTGTGTGTCTGTGAGTTGTGTGTCTGTGTGTGTCTGTGAGTGTGTGTCTGTGTGTGTCTGTGAGTGTGTGTCTGTGTGTGTGTGTGTGTGTTGTGTATGTGTTTGTGTGTTGTGTATGTGTGTGTGTGTCTTTGTGTGTGTGAGAGTGTGTGTGTTGTGTGTCTGTGTGTTTGTTGTGTATGTGTGTGTGTGTGTGTTGTGTATGTGTGTGTGTGTTGTGTATGTGTTGTGTGTGTGTGTCTTTGTGTGTGTGAGAGTGTGTGTGTTGTGTATGTGTGTCTTTGTGTGTGTGAGAGTGTGTCTGTGAGTATGAGTGTGTGTGTATGTGTGTGTGAGTGTGAGTGTGTGTGTGTGTATGTGTGTGTGTCTGTGTGTGTATGTGTTGTGTATGTGTGTGTGTGTTGTGTATGTGTGTCTTTGTGTGTGTGAGTGTGTGTGTGTATGTGTGTGAGAGTGTGTGTGTGTCTGTGAGTATGAGTGTGTGTGTGTATGTGTTGTGTATGTGTGTCTGTGTATGTGTGAGAGTGTGTGTGTGTGTGAGAGTGTGTGTGTGTGTGTGTGTGTGTGAGAGTGTGTGTGTATGTGTGTGTGTGTGTGTGTGTATACATGCTTGTACTACATTGTGTGGACCAAATGTCCCCACAAGGATAGTTAAACCTGAGATCACCTACACTGTGGGGCCCAGCCAGCGGTCCCCACGAGGGAAATGTTTTATTAAACATACTAAAAAGGTTTCTGTGAGGGTTAGGTTTAGGGGATCGAAATTATTGTTAGCTCTGTATAAAATGCATGGAAGTCTATGGAGAGTCCCCACAATGATATAAAAACAAGTTTGTGTGTGTGTTTTGCACTCTGAATGTTTTAAAGTTCAACCTTAATTCCCACCATAAATTTTTAAAAAATCAATTTTTTAGGGCTCTCTCTCATTCATTTCCTATGGTCGGTCAAATTTGACCGCGAACAGCAAAAGTGTCGGGGTTTTTTTTTACGACCACTTAGACTTTTTGAATCATGTCCAATTTATTTATTTATTTTGTATTTATTTATCGGCGTATCATTCTTGATTGGCAGCATTACGTGAAATGCACTACAGAAATAAACAAAGCACAATCCTTCTTTTAAACACACATTGTAAGTGGAGTTTATATCAGCGCATGAGTCTTCATTAAATTATGCTTTTTACATTATGTTTGTGAGGTAATTGCTTGATCGGTTCTTTTTGCCAATTTAAGCAGATTACTAGATCTGTGTTAAATACGTAAAGCTATTTTTAATATCAGCTCTTGTTTTTTACCTCTATGTTGGTGTGCGACAAACTGTAGGAGAAAAGAAAGATCTGCTGTGTTCTTAAAACACTTCAATAGATATGCAGACACACTTTTTTATGCATGAAAACATACAGATGTTATTGAAACTCATTATAATTATTATAAGACTATTATTGTTGTCTTATGATAAAAGTCATGCTCAGCAGCTCACAAACTGTAGGGAAATGATAGATTTGCTTTGTTCTTAAAATGCTTAAAACCTCCACTAAAGTCTCTTTGTAGGTCTGTAGACATACACATTTTAAAGGATTACAATTGTCTTTTGATCGTTGATTCAGTGACTCATTTCAGACAAGACATCACCAGAAATGGTCACTGAATCATGAAATGGATCTGAGCTAATTTTGGCGAATGTAGTCAAAACACTCGAGCCACTTGGATACATTTAAATCCCACAATGCACATTGAGTAAAAAATAAAATTGTGCACATTATTGTAATTGATTAAATAATGTGTTCAGGACCAGCTTGTGCTCAGTCTTTTGTGAAACAGAAGCAAGTGCTCCACAAGATGCCCTTTATTTTTGCAGCTAATTCTGCTAAATTTTGCAATTATTTAGCAATATTTGAATCTTTAAAATACTACAAATATTAAAAGTATATAATAAGTATATATTCATATAATACTTATACTTGTTTAAAATATACTGTCATATATTAATATTGCACTTTAAGGTCTGTGCGAGCCGCCTACTGAGAGTGGTGTCCCCCCCACTTTTAAAATGAATGCTACGCCCCTGCCTAACACACTAAAACGACTGTAAAAATGACGATTTAAAGCTCAAATAATACACAAGTTTTAACAGAATAATTCATGTAAGTGCTTTAATAAAATTATAAGCGTCACATTTCTGCCTTTAAACCCTCCAAAAATTGTCCTCCATTGTAAGTGTCTCACTTGTAACTTCGATTATTTTTTTATTTATTTTATATATATATATATATATATATATATATATATATATATATATATATATATATATATATATATATATATATATTTTACAATATTTGTACTTTTAAAAAAACATTCTGTCCAACTGCAAACATGTTATTAAGAAGTGGAAAAACTTTAAAGGAATATTCCGGGATTTAATACACGTTGAGCTCAAGCGACAGCGTTGATTACCACAAAAATACATTTTAACTCTTTCCTCATTTCCTTAAAACAAACAAACAAAAAAAAAAGTAAAAAAAAAGTAAAAACAAACAAAAAAAAAACAAAAAAAAATTATATATATATATATATATATATATATATATATATATATATATATATATATATATATATATATTTTTTTTGTTTGTTTTTACTTTTTGTTTTACTTTTTTATATATATATATATATATATATATATATATAAAGTAAAAAAAAAGTAAAAAAAAAAAAAATTATATATATATATAATTTTTTTTTGTTTGTTTTTACTTTTTTTTTACTTTATATATATATATATATATATATATAAAAATGTAAAAAAAAAGTAACAAAAAAAAAAAATTATATATATATATAATTTTTTTTTGTTTTTTTTTTGTTTTTACTTTTTTTTTTTACTTTTTTTTGTTTATTTGTTTTAAGGAAATGAGGAAAGAGTTAAAATGTATTTTTGTGGTAATCAACGCTGTCGCTTGAGCTCAACGTGTATTAAATCCCGGAATATTCCTTTAAAGTTTTTCCACTTCTTAATAACATGTTTGCAGTTGGACAGAATGTTTTTTTAAAAGTACAAATATTTCATGTCTCTCAATTAATTTGAGCTCATAACAACTGCTTTCTACTACTACTAATAATAAAAATGATTAAATAAATTAAAAAAAAAATATATTGTTTAAAATAATTGCTGCAAGACTGCTTTATGACGTCACGTCAACTACAGTACAAATATGTTGGTTACAGACTTACTGAACATTCAAGCGTGCGTAAACCTGAATTTAAAGTTAAGAGAAGCGGAATCTCACCTCCCAGCCACTCTGAAGAGATGTTCTGCAGCAGTGTGAACGGGATGCAGAAGAAAGTGATGAGCAGATCACTCACAGCCAGAGAACAGATGAAGATGTTAGTGGCTGTTCGCATTGCGCGTTTGCGCACCACAGTATAAACCACCAAACTGTTTCCCACCAGCGCCAGCACGAAAATAATCACATACATGACCACGAACGTGCTTTTAGCTCCAGTGGGGAGTTCTGGGATGTAAACCAGCGGCTGAATGTTGTAGGTGTTGATGAATTCCTGACGAGTGAGGTTATAATACTGCAGGAGTTCATGAAGGACCTCAGGAGTGATCTTTGTAGTGGCTGTCATCTCTGTGGTTGAAGACATGGTGCTTTGTTGATGATGGTTTAGTCAAATACAGAGAAGAAAGCAGGGGCGTAGATTCCGGGTGGGATGGGTGAGAGGTAACCCCCCAATATTTATACCATGATCAATGGAAGCATGTAAATGCTTCACACTGCAACCCCTCCAAAGTTCAAGCCAAATCTACACCCTTGGAAGAAAGTACAAATCTTGTTATCCACTGAGAGTCGTGCGGTCTGCTGTGCTCGTGCCTCTGTGGTGAAGTGAGGAGGGATCGAGTGCGCGTTCACTCTAGTGTCTAGTGTACCAAGAATAGGGTACTAAATAGGGCTTCAAACTCTTCTTTCTCGGCGAAGTGTCAGGGAAAGTTGGTACTTAAAATTTAAAAGATGTTTAAATGTTTGACTTCCACAATATTATATGAGTTTTTTTATTTTAGGCGGTTCTCGTATATGTCGTCACCCTGTTAGCAAGCATTTCATACACGTCTGTTTAAAGTGTATAATTGTGTTTTTGTAGTTATCAATAAACATTGATCATAAATTATAGATAAATATATATTAATATAATTTTTCCTACAATAATTTTGGATTGAATGCTTGAGCGTGATGAATGCAAAGTCCAAATTATGTTACTTACTGTTGTTGTTGTTGTTTCTTAATTTAATAGTATCTTCCATATGTTTTAACAGGGGTCGTGCTCTGACAGGGTTGAACACAAAATACTGGACATGGCCAAAGTAGTAAGTAGTTACAAAGCGTTTTACAGGACAGGACGTGCATTTTTTTTGCATTCCCTCACAATAAATTTACCATGGTTTTACTATAGTGACCAGATTTTAACCTTGATATTCGTAGTAAAGTCATAGTAATAATTCAGGAAAATGAAAACTATGATAATAAAAATCATAATTTTGTGGTTATTATGGTTTTACTACAAATGGTATTTATAGTAAAACCATAGTAACTACAAGAATTACCATGGTTAATCAAGTAGTAATCATGGGTACTATATGGATACAGTATGAGTATACTGTATTAAAACTATGGTTTCCATCACAAAAAAGGGTTAGCCTACAACAGTCATGGTTCCTACAATAATACTATAGAAAAACTATTATTTCCACCAAAAACTATGGTTCCTTCAGTCTACAATATCACTATAGTACAACCATAGTTAACCATAGCAAAGTATTGCGAGGGAATGCAAAACGTATTGCGAGGGAACGCAAAACATATTGTGAGGGAACGCAAAACTTATTATGAGGGAACGCAAACATTGCGAGGGAATGCAAAACATTGTGAGGGAATGCAAACTATTGTGAGGGAACGCAAACTATTGTGAAGGAATGCAAAATTTATTGCAAGGGAACGCAAATTATCGTGAGGGAGTACAAAACTTATTGCGAGGGAAAGCAAACTATTGCGAGGGAATGTAAAACGTATTGTAAGAGAACGCAAACTATTGCGAGGGAATGCAAAACTTATTGCGAGGGCACGCAAAACTTATTGCGAAGGAGCGCAAAACTTATTGCGAGGGAACACAAACTATTGCGAGGGAACACAAACTATTGCGAGGGAACACAAAACTTATTGCGAGGGAACGCAAACTGTTGCGAGGGAACACAAAACTTATTGCGAGGGAACACAAACTATTGCGAGGGAACACAAAACTTATTGCGAGGGAACGCAAAACTTTTTGCGAGGGCACGCAAAACTTATTGCGAAGGAGCGCAAAACTTATTGCGAGGGAACACAAACTATTGCGAGGGGACACAAAACTTATTGCGAGGGAACACAAACTATTGCGAGGGAACACAAACTATTGCGAGGGAACACAAAACTTATTGCGAGGGAACACAAACTATTGCGAGGGAACACAAAACTTATTGCGAGGGAATGCAAACTATTGCGAGGGAACACAAAACTTATTGCGAGGGAACGCAAACTATTGCGAGGGAACACAAAACTTATTGCGAGGGAATGCAAACTATTGCGAGGGAACACAAAACTTATTGCGAGGGAATGCAAACTATTGCGAGGGAACACAAAACTTATTGCGAGGGAACACAAAACTTATTGCGAGGGAACACAAAACTTATTGCGAGGGAACGCAAACTGTTGCGAGGGAACACAAAACTTATTGCGAGGGAACACAAACTATTGCGAGGGAACACAAAACTTATTGCGAGGGAACGCAAACTGTTGCGAGGGAACACAAAACTTATTGCGAGGGAACACAAACTATTGCGAGGGAACACAAAACTTATTGCGAGGGAACGCAAACTATTGCGAGGGAGCGCAAAACTTATTGTGAGGGAACTCAAACTATTGCGAGGGAACACAAACTATTGCGAGGGAACACAAAACTTATTGCGAGGGAACACAAACTATTGCGAGGGAACACAAACTATTGCGAGGGAACACAAAACTTATTGCGAGGGAACCAAACTATTGCGAGGGAACACAAAACTTATTGCGAGGGAATGCAAACTATTGCGAGGGAACACAAAACTTATTGCGAGGGAACGCAAACTATTGCGAGGGAACACAAAACTTATTGCGAGGGAATGCAAACTATTGCGAGGGAACACAAAACTTATTGCGAGGGAATGCAAACTATTGCGAGGGAACACAAAACTTATTGCGAGGGAACACAAACTATTGCGAGGGAACACAAAACTTATTGCGAGGGAACGCAAACTATTGCGAGGGAGCGCAAAACGTATTGTGAGGGAATATAAAACGTATTGTGACGTATTGTGAAGAACCGTATTTTTCTTCAAAATCCAAAATAACTGTTAATTGCTCAAACTGTTAAGTACAAAATTGCATCTATAGGGAATAACCACACTTATTTTATGTTTCTTTTATCAAAGGAAGCATATGGGAGCATTTAAAACGCTGTTATTAAGAATTCATAGAGGTTTTAGCTCTTTTGTAGTATTGTTTACGTTGTTTTGTTGCAAACAGTTGTTTTGTGTGATGTCACCATTAAAGTGATCTGTGTCCCCTTTGGTCAAGTTGAACTGATCTCAGTTCTTCTTGTGCATGTGCAATTGAAATACAGGCATATATGCATTTATGTATGATGACCTAGAATCATTTATAATCGTATTTTTATTTAAGCTTACATTTGAGTCCATTTGATTAAAATAAAGTTGAAACAACAACATTTAAATAGCAAATCTGAGTTAAGTCTACTTGCATCTAGTTACCTTAAATAGTTCAGTTCATTCTATATGAACACCAAGTTAAGTGAACTTATTTACACAAGTTTTGGAGATGCCATTACTCAATTCAAGTAAGGGAACGAGTTTACTCAAACAGTTCAATTTATTCGGGTTTTCAGTGTGTCCACTGAAATAATAAACATGATATTAGCCTCAGTCACTATTCATTTTCATTGTATGAAATGAAGATGCAATGAAAGTGACTTAGACATGCTACTTAACATCTCCTTTTATATGCCATGGCAGAAAGAAAAGCCATACAGGTTTGGAACAACATAAGGGTGAGTAAATGATGACAGAAATGTAATTTTTGGGTGTACTAATCTGTCTATTTAATCCTCACTCAGTGTGGCTTTTGTGCCTAAAACTTCCGCCTAAAAAAGTAGTGGGTCACCAATTGCGGAATATTTCAATACATTTGTTTGCATCCAGTGTACACAGGTCAATTTGTCACAAATGAGATGGAAATGGGGGTATTAGAATTGTTTTTTATCACGCAGCATCTCATCAGAGGTGATGATACTCCAGCAGGGCGCTCTTCTTGTGCCGCAGCAAATTATTTCAGGGTGCTCGTGATTGATGTATTAAACTGAGTCAGATGATTGCCATACAAGAGGAGATGGACATGTTTTAGTCTATGGGTTAGTTTATATTCATACCTTGCACAAGTCTTTGGGTCGGTTAATTTGGTGAACAAATCCCCCCAAATCCATACTTATTATTACCCCTCACATTCTGTGCTGTATTTATGTTTTGGATCCCAGAAATCTCAATGTTCTTAATAAAAACCACAATAGCCATTTTGAAATGTACCTATTATTTTCCCGTAAAATTATTTTAAAGGGGATATAACACAACAAGTACATTTTTCACATAGTACTTTTTTAAAGCATGCTATCAAATTGAAATTTCATTTAAAATCAGCTTGTATATGATTAAGATAAGATGTAGTCAAAATGTCAACCTTTCTTTAATGTGTGTTTATAAGACATTAGAGGTCTCTCAGACCCTAACAAGAGAATCAATGCATTCACATGATTTCATGTCCAGAAAAATGTAATCAAAGTGGAATAAAATGCTAAGAAATGATTGAGTAGAGAGCCATTTTTTTGGGCAGTCCCTGAGCTCTGCTACTGGAGCTTTAGTCTTTATTGTTCAGAGTTTCTAGGCAACAACAGCGAACAGAATGAAGAAAGAGAAGGACAGAAGTGAGCGCTGTATTTAGATGAAATATGAATATAATTGTTATTTTACTTTTAAATGAATGACATTTTCTGTGAGAAATTGATCATGCACAAATTAAGTTCTTTAAGATGTGTGTATAAATAGCTAAAAAGAATTATGAAGTATTGTCCATAAAAGTGCATGAAGTTTCCTTTTGTAAAATAACTGATTACAGCTTTAGAAATGCTTTTAAGTCTAGGACTATTGTTATATTTTAAGCTTGTTAAATTGGGGAACTTTTGTAATAATTGTAATTATTTTCATTTGAACTTATTAACCTTTACCTTGGGTTTACGTTCTCTTCCAGTGATTATGGATCCACCAGAAGACCAAGCGAAAATGTGTCCAGGACAGGTCTGCGGGTGAGTCCCGTCTCCCAAGCCTGTGCAAAGTGAGGGTAAATGGGAGGAGTGGCCCTGTGACACCCCAGGCACGAGCAGGAGCACCACTAGAGGCAGCGTCCACTTCGGAAACCTGAGCCATCATTCCTTCTGTTCCAGACACAACCCTCATCCTCACAGAGTCAGACATATAGAAGGTATTTAGAACTTTAAATATAAGATGAATATGCACACATCCAGAAACGTCAGATTTCAGCCCCATTTCTCCACAAACAAGTTCACTTTCCCCAGTCTTCTAGATGACCCTTCTTCAAAAGCCGCCACCCTCCCCATCTCCGAGCACCACTCCTAAAATGAGGGCACTCCAGCCGACCTCCATCCCCTTAAAACTATCTGTCTGGCGATCATGACACTGGTCAGGACCCAACTCTTTATGTGTCTATTCTCAACATCGATGACCGCCCCAATCGCCCAAAATACAGAGTCTGAAACCCGAGTGCCCAACACATCACACACAAAACTCTGAACCTTCAACCAAAACTCCTGGATCTTAACACACCCCCAAAAAACATGGGTTATGTCTCCATCCTCTGATTAGCATCGCCAGCAGGTGGGTGTGTCTTTAAGACCAAGCCTATACAAACTACAGGGTGTCCAATAGAATCGATGTGAAATCTTGAATTGCATAAGGTGCACCCCTGCATCTCTAGATGCAGACTTTTTTCCCTTTTTCACCCAATTTGGAATGCCCAATTTCCAATGTGCTCTAAGTCCTCGTAGTGGCGTAGTGACTTGCCTCAATCCAGGTGGCGGAGGACGAATCTCAGTTGCCTCCGTGTCTGAGACTGTCAATCTGTGCATCTTATCACGTGGCTTGTTGAGCATGTTGCCACGGAGACATAGCATTCACGCTCAACTCACCACGCGCCCCACTGAGAACGAACCACATTATAGCGACCACGAGGAGGTTACCCCATGTGACTCTGCCCTCCCTAGCAACCGGGCCAATTTGGTTGCTTAGGAGACCTGGCTGAAGTCACTCAGCATGACCTGGGATTCGAACTAGCGAACTCCAGGGGTGGTAGCCAGCGTCTTTTACCACTGAGCTACCCAGGCCCCCCTCTAGATGCAGACTTGACGTTTTTTAGAATCCTATCCCACACTCCCTCCGCCAATACGTAGTTTAAATCTTTCACCCATAATCTCTTGATAGAAGTTAAAGCTCTGTCCCCCAGACTCTGAATTAGCAAGGAGTAATACACTGATGCCTCATGACCTTTTCCAAAAGCAGTAATCACCACTCCCCTTTAGGGGGGTGTGTGCTACTCCCAAAAATAGTTCAGAGCAGATGGCGCAGCTGTAAAAACCTAAAAAACTGAGATCTGGGAATCCCAAAATGTTGAACCAAATTTTCAAAGGATCTCAACACTCCGCTCTTATATAGGTCACTGAGTGTAGTACCCCCCTCTGACCAGCAGAAAGGGGACTTATTAATACATAATTTAGGGTTCAGCCATATGCTCGAGGCAACATTTATATAAATGTCCGAATTAAACACTCTGGACACTTTTGTCCATACCGAGTGCAAATGCAAGATAACGGGGTGTAACTTATTTTCAATTAAAATGTGTATATTAAACTTTTTGCCAGGCTTTCATCATTTATTTTTGGTACTTTTCAAAAGTCTTTTATGTATATATTTGACTGTTTTAGCTTTTAGACCCAGACTTTGCAATATTAAACTATGAAAATACATTATAAAAATACAAATTATTACAAGTTTAAAATAAAGAGTGAAATAAACATAAACCATTTCAATGTTTATTGTGTGGAAATAATTTCTAGCATTGCCCCTAATTAAGTTTATTTCATAAGTTAGTGTACTTGTTATCCAAGTGGACAAAAGTGCCAGTGAAGAGCATACTTGAGATGAAATATGAGACAAGTGATGTTTGAAGAAAACTGAATAAATGCAGAATATTTTTGTGTTATAGCTACAGTAGCTATAACACATACTTAAAAAGTTATGATTTACTCCCCCTCATGCTGTCCCAGATGAGTATGACTTTCTTTCTTCTGCTGAACACAAATGAAGATTTTTAGAAGAATATTTCAGCTCTGTAGGTCCATACAATGCAAGTGAATGGTGACCAGAACCCCAAAAGCTCCAAAAGGGAGATAAAGTCAGCATAAAAGTAATCTAACAATCTACAGTGGTTTAATCAACGTCTTCTAAAGCGATCCAATCGATTTTGGGTGAGAACAGACCAAAATGTGTTTGATGCATGCGCAGAGTGCTAAATGGCCCTATAGCAAGTGTAATTGAGCTTGAAATGTACAGTGAAAAAGGCGTCATATTTTGGTCTGTTCTAACCCAAAACCAACTGGATGGCTTCAGAAGACAAGGATTAAACCACTGGAGTCGTCTGGATTACTTTTATGCTGCCTTTTTATGTTCTTTTTGGAGCTTTTGGAGTTCTGGTCACCATTCACTTGCATTGTATGGACCTACAGAGCTGAAATATTCTTCTAAAAATCTTTATTTGTGTTCTGCTGAAGAAAGAAAGTCATACATATCTGGGATGGCACGAGGATTAAATTAGAGTAAATTAGAGAATCTTCATTTTTGGGTGAACTATCCCTTTAATCAAGGCTAAATTCTAGATTTGTCAATATTTAGGGGTTTAAGCACGAAGTTATTGTAATTGTTAAGATTTTTATTGTTATTGTTCTGCCCTAAAACGGATCGTGCAGACCAAACCGTAAGGCCTAGAGCCATGAAACACTGGGGAATGGTAGTATCCCGGCTGGCTACGCATACGCATGGACTCGCCCCAGTCGGCCAATGGGGGGTGCTATAACAAAGCCAAATGCGTTATGAACCATAACTCCTGAACTGTATGTCACACACTCAAGTGACTCGTATTAAGCTCAAGACGAACAAAATGGCTATCTCCGATTTCATTTCCATCATGAATTTATTTCGTTATTTCAGATTTTTTGTAAAACCTACTTTCGGTAACTAGTCCTAGGCCATTCGACAGATTGTAACCAAATCAGTGCAGAAATATACTCTGGAATCCGATAATAAATAGTTATTTAAAAAAGTTCAACTTTGCGACAGCGCCAAAAATGAAAAAGTGCACATGGCCACTTTTACGCAAATGCCTATAACTCTTGAACGGTATGAGACATTATCACAAAACTATTGAAAGTTATGCTTGGGGTCATTCTAAGGACACGTAAAAAAATTGCGCATCTTGGCCACTTGGTGGCGCTATACCAATGACAAACGTGAAAATAGCGGTAACTATGGAACCGTTGGTCCGAACAACTTGAAATTTTGCATGCAGTGTCTTTGCCCAACGTTCCATCAAGTTCTATGAAGATAGTCGCATATCTGGAAAAACATGGCCGCCATTGACCAATCATCTTTCAGCAATTATTTGACAAGGTTAAAAAAGGCAGATCGGAAGGAAACGTGGTGGGCCTATTGGTAAATTTTAAGCAACGTTACCTAAAAAAACGTAGCTGGCTATGGCCAAATTAATGAGCTTCCATTCAAAAAATTTTACTTAAAATACTGTGCCACGCCAGCTACTACATTTAAGGTTTTTTAACCCTAAGAGTCTCTGTTTACCCAACTATGCATTTTAAGCTCAATTGTAAGTGCTATTAGCAGCTTCAGATTCTAGGTTCTGTTCATTTACTTTCAATTAAATTTAAAATAAAATAACCTGAAGAAATAACAGACAAATGGTGAATGTCAAAGGTTTTTATTGTTGTTTACAAATTTACAATCTAACATAGATATTCATGCTCTCCTAGAACCAAAATACATTCTCAAATACAAAAATAGACACAACAATCATGACGTTAAACAAAAAACATAAAAACAAGTGGGCTATGCAGTGACTTAAAGAATTTCAGTAAATCTAAATAAACGCAATTTAAAATGCATTTTAACAGACTGCACACTGCAGAAATATATGCAGGTAGGAGAAAACTCTCTGAACTAATACTGTAACAAAAACACCAGAAACAGTTTGTATTTATAAATGAAACTATTCATTCAAAAGATCTTTTCAACTTGGCTAGACATTGCCATCATCAAGATGCAACACCATTTACTGTATGACCTCAAAAAAGTGTCAGCTTCTTTGGGTAGCTAATGTGAAGGGCATAAAGTAGCCCAAAAAGTCAGTGCACTGACCTAAGTTTTGACAAATGTCCCCTGCTCATTTCCAGTGGGTTGAAAGGCAACCTTCGCTCTTCCTGCTCCAAAGCATTGATAGCATCTGCTCCTTTCTGTGCTTGGTCAAGCTCCTCTTCCTAAATGCATAGAAATAATCCTTGTCAAAATGTATATTAACAGTTTCCATTGTATTTATTTGCACAATTAAATATCCTCAAAATCAATAATTACAGAGTACAAAAGAAAAATGATGCTTAAAGGGATAGTTCACCCAAAAATAAAAAATCTCTCATTTACTCACCACCATGCCATCCCAGATGTGTAGGACGTTCTTCTGTTGAACATAAAGATTTTTAGAAGAATATCTCAGCTCTGTTGGTACATTCAATGCAAGTGAATGGTGGTCAAAAAGCACATTAAGGTGGCATAAAGTAATCCAGACTCCAGTGGTTTAATCCATGTCCTCAGAAGTGATATGATAAGTGTGGTTGAGAAACAGATCAATATTTAAGTCACTTTCACTTTCATATTTGTCTTCTCTTGTTTTTGGGGATTCACATTCTTTGTGCATTTCACCACCTGCTGGGCAGGGAGGAAAATTCATATTAAAAAGGACTTAAATATTGATCTGTTTCTCACCCACACCTATCATATCACTTCTGAAGACATGGGTTAAACCACTGGGGTCGTATTCATATCTTTAATTCTACTTTCAAAGTTCTGGTCACCATTCACTTGCATTGTAAGGACCTACAGAGCTGAAATATTCTTCTAAAAATCTTAGTTTGTGTTCTGCAGAAGAAAGAAAGTCATACGAGTTTGAAGGGTGAGAAGGCTAAAATCATTTGATTAAGCTGAAAAATGAACATAAACCAACACTCAGCTAATGCAAGCTGGTTTCCCTTTAAGACGAAGGGGTTCAATGAGACATTTGCACTGAAACATGTAGAAAAGCGATTTACTTGTTGGAGTTACCTGTTGCCTGCTGAGTTTCTGCATAATCTCAATATCTTTTGTCACACATATAGCATATAATTAAGGGAAGTTGACAGCATTACGTTTCAGTAAAATCTGTTTATTTTAATGAGCAATATTTGCTGAAGCAAGGAATCGTTTTTTTCAGTGTACCAACTTTTACCTTCTCAAGAACAAACGTGACTAATTAACGTGCTTATAGCTGCAGAGTCGAGCACACCGAGTTCTTCACACTGAATGGGATAAAGTGTGAACGTGCAGGTTTTTATTTGAAGTCTCTGCCCACAACTTACTCAATTAAAGACATGACATGATATTAAGAATGCAATGATGCCATGCAGTAGAATGAGAGCAAGCCTCAGTTTATAGCGGTCTCCATGGACATTCACGCAGAGCGTAAAGTGAGGTATTGCTTTGGGCAACAGATAATTTATTTGTGATTGGCAGCTGTGTAAAAACAACATACGAGCAGCCAAGACCTCAGTGTATTCTCTTCACAGCTGCACTCTTTAAAGGCTTGCTCCTTTAAGAACCTGATCACTTTCTTCAGCTTTCCGCTTCCTTTACTAGCTGTTTGGAAGTTTGCTTTAATCATGTAAAATTCTCTGTGATGACAGAAGAGAGGTTCAGTCACATCATGTGTTCACTGCTGTTTAATGCTGCAGGCGGCGACTTTCCAGCTTTTGATCAGGACATGCATGAACGCTGCACTGTATGTGAAGCCACATGGACCCCCGCTGAACTCTGGACGAGATGAAAGTTAAGCTCAGTCAGCAGCATTTGTTGCATAATGCTGATTTCCTCATCACTCATTTGTTAAAAAAGGCAAATGTTGGAGTTACAGTGAGACACTTACACTGGAAGTGAATGCAGCCAGTCCATTAACACTAAAATACACACTGTTTCAAAAGTATAGCCATTAAACTTAAACATTATACATGTTAACATGATTTTGTTGTGATCAAATATCTTGTTTACCCCATGTGTGTAAAGTTATATCCAATATTATGTCAAATTTTGGCTTACTGAATATATGAGATAAATCTTGAAGATTATTAGTGAAGCTATATTTAGTGGTCGAAAGAATAGTTCTAGCTGATCGCAGCAAACATGAGACGAGGTAATGATCTGAGATGTCATTGCTCTGCGGTAGAATTTCTATAGTATCAACATCTACTCCGTATGACAGAATTAAATCTAGCGTATGATTATGGCGGTGAGTTGGCCCTGTCACATTTTGTCTGACTCCAAGAGAGTTGAGAATATCGAAAAATGCTAATCCCAACGTGTCATTTTCATTATCTATGTGAATAATGATGTCACCAACAATTAAAGCTCTGTCCACAGTAACTACTAGATCACCAAGGAAATCAGAATCAGGCCTGGGTGATCTATATACTGTAGCCAGGACAAAAGACAACAGAGTTTTTTATTTATATCTGATGGTGTCTTATTAAGCATTATTAGTTCAAAAGACTTAAACTTATATCCTGTCCTCTGAGTAACACCAAAAACGTCATTGTAAATTGTAGCAACACCCCTTCTCGACCCTTCAGACGAGGCTCATGTTTCTAACAATATCCTGGGGGAGTAGATTCATTTAAGCTAATATATTCATCTGGTTTAAGCCAGGTTTCAGTCAAGCAGAGCACATCCAAAATATGATCTGTAATAATTTAATTTACAATTAGTGCTTTGGTTGAAAGAGATCTAATATTTAGTAGCCCTACCTTTATATGATGTTTATCTTCAGTTTTTTTTTTTTTCAAATTTGACCTTAATCAAATTTTTCTAAATGATTTAGTAAGGGGTTTGTGTTTGGTAGTTCGGGGAACAGACAGAGTCTCTATATGTTATCTTGGTGATACAGTCTCTATGTGTTGTTGTTTATGTGACCTGTGTGACATCTCAAGGCAGCTAGCAAAGGTTCAGATTAGCCAGATTGTCTGGTTCCTGACCTGGGCCCCAGTTAGTCAAATACTATCACAATATTAAGACTATGAGCCAAATTACTAGAGAGGAGAGCGGCACCTTCCCTGAGGGGATGGAGTCTGTCTCTCTTTAGCAGGTCAGGTCTACCCCAACAACACTTCCGATTGCCTATTTTATTCTCCAGACACCACTCAGACATCCAGCCATTCAGTGAAACTACTATAAACCTCATCACCATGATGAGCAGGGAGGAGGCCATAGCATATTACAGTGTCTGACATCATTTTTACAAGTTCACACACCTCTTTAACATTATCTTTAGTGGTCTCTGACTGGTGAAGCCAGACATCATTAGTGCCGACATGAATATAAATTTTAGGAAATCTGCGTTTAGCATTAGCCAGCACTTGTAAATTTGATCTGATGTCAGACGCTCTGGCACCAGAAATGCATTTAACAATAGTGGCTGGATTCTCTATTTCCATGTTCCTTAAAATAGAATCCCCTATAACCTGGGTGCTTTCAACATGATACTCAGTGGGTGCGTCACTGAGTGGGGAGAATCGATTGGAAACCCTAACAGGAACGGGAGAGTGGTGTCGCTTTGCTGAGCGAGTGTGCTGCCGAGACGTCACCCAAACGCCCTGCTGCGGGGGCTCTACAGCTGGAACCAAAGTGTGTGTGTTGCTCGATGTTCTACCCGCATCCAAAACAGTATCTACCGGCTTCTCTTTCTCACTGACATCCACTAGCGTTCGGATGCGTGTCTCTAACTCATTAACTTTCTCCGTCAGCCTGACTAATTCCTTACATTTATCAAATGTAAACCCCTCACTGCTGATGGAAGAAACTATAGTAAACATGTGGCAGGCAATGCAGGAAGCAATAATATGAGTGGATGCCATGACTTACCGCAATTGTTTTTTGTTGTTGTTGTTATGGTTGTTCTTAAGCGGCGAGGGTTTGATAACGATGTGAATCCCTCACGCAATTGTCTGCTGTTGTTGTGTTAGTTCCTGATCAGCAGATGTTTGAGATTGATGCAATAATCCATGAAAAACACAGAGGAGAAAATGAATGCATGCAGTTGAAATGCAAGGTGTAGACAAGCGGAAAAAAGAAAACAAAAGAAAGAAAACGGGTGCACGGTAATATACACGCAGTTGAAGCAGTAGAAAAGCGGGGAAAAAAACGATGCATGCGGTAAAATGGCAAAGGATAAAACAATGAGCATAGAGGAATAAGCAATGCTAAGCAGGCTAGCAAGCCACAAACAAACAGACTCGTGCAGCGTGCCGGCAGCAACTGGAACAGGAAACAGGAAGTCCCATAGAGAATACCATAGGAGGGTCAAGGTAAAGTCTATCAGCGAATAAAGACTTAAATTTCGATCTTAACATTGTAAATATTTAGGACAACATGAGGGTGAATAAACAATGACAAAATTTCAATTTTTGGCTGACTGTTCCTTTAAGTCTGATAAAAGTTCCAGCACCAGACAAAGTTCTAATGAAGTATTATTTCTATAGGTCTGAATGGTAAACTGGTCTGTATGGTGAACGATGACTGGTATGGCTTCACGCCTCTGTGTCCACATCCACTTATTAAAAGTCAAGTACCTGTGAGTGTGAACCATTCTTCAGTGTTCCTCACACCTGAGATCAGCACAGATCACTCTGGGCAACAAGCAGGTAAAGACATCGCTGGATGGTGCGCTGTAGTGTATTTTAAGTTTTACAGGTGATGTTGGTTCATCTTGTTCTTGTTTTCCTTGTTCTTCCTCACTGTTTTGTCTCTTTTGCTATTTCTCCATCATCACTCGTGTCTTTCCGCAGCACTCATATCTGAAAGCTGGCGAGAGGAACTCATAGATTTGGCTACCAAAGTGAGTCTTTCAGCAGCTGCTGAGACACACAATGACAAGAGAGAGGTACTCAACCTTCTGCAAAGAAAACTGTCACCTTCAGTCTTTCAATTTAATGCTGATGAGCAGGAAGCTGAGAATGAGATGTTTTTGAAAGGACATACTGTAGTAATTATCGGATGAGATCTAATGAAAACTTTTCATCTCCAGTGTGTGAAGCTCGGCTCAGTGCCATAGTAAAAAGAAGCAATCTTTATTATTCATCCATGCACAATTTTAAAGCTTCCACTTCAGTCTTATTGTAGCACCTTTTCTAAATAACATCCTGTGTTGCAAAATGACCCAATTAGGAGAGCAGGATTCGGCTCATTAGAGATCAAAATTAGAGAGCTTTGTTTATAGCACACGATTCTGATTTGTGACTGTCCACACTTTAATTTTGCACATGATAAAATCAGATCCATTTGTTCAGATTGTGTAACAGGGTCAGACATTAAAAAAATAGTTAAAAAAATGTTGTTCTAAACCTGTATGATTTTCTTTCTTCGGTTGAACACAAAAGGAAAAATTCTAAAGAATGTCCTGGCACACTTTTTCGTATAATGAAGGTGAAAGGGGTCAAGTATATCATAAAAGTAGTCCATATGACTCATACGCTACAGTGGCAAGAAAAAAGTATGTGAACCCCTTTGGAATTACCTGCATTTATGTATAAATTTGTCTTAAAATCTGGGTTCCACTTTATCTAAGTTACAGTACGAACAACACGATCTGTTTTAATTAATAACGCACAAATTATTGTATTGTTCTTGTATATATTAAATACTGTAACACATCAGTGGAAAGGAGGAGGCGAGAACTGGCTGTAACACATACAGGGCAGCTGCCCATAACTCTCTCTCTCATAATTCTGCTGTCTTCGGTCGCCTTTATCCCTCGCTCGCCTCATCAGGCTGATTGGGGTCCGGGCGTCCGTCATTCTGCCCGGCCCCGCCCTCCTCCGCGCTACACTCCTCCCTGCGTTGCCTCAGGCCAGGGAGCCCCTGGCATGATGTACACCCCCACTCTCCGGGGTGAGGGGTGTGCCTTGTGCCCCGCCTGCCGGCAGGTTATCCCCACCTTCCTCGACCTGCGAGGAGACAGGAGGGGAAAACAAAACAAAAACAAAACAAAAAAAAGGGCAAGGGAAAGGCCAACACGGAGCAACAGCACGAGAGAGAGAGAGGAGAGAGAGAAAAAGCTCACTCACCGGTTCTCTGATGCGCCATCGCGTGGTCCCCGATCACTCCTCCACCCTCTCAGGCGGACGACAGCCGCTCCTCCCCGGGCGGACCAGAGTCAAACCTCCGACCCCCAGTGGACAGATTGCCCCTCCGCTTTTCTGGCAGCCCGTGGGGACACTCCTCCGCCCCTGGCAGCGACTCCATCGCTCCAGGCAGTCGGGGAGTCCCGTCCCTCCTCACCTCACGGACGGCGGCCGTTCCCCGCGTCCGGGTGGTCGGGCTACTCCGTCCCCCGGCGGATGGCAGTGGCGCTCCTTTGGGTGGATGGCAGTGTCGAGGACCCTACGACGGGCATCCCTCCTCCCTCCCGGGTTTCGGCACCAATGTAACACATCAGTGGAAAGGAGGAGGCGAGAACTGGCTTGATAATATAAATAATATTTAATTAAATAAAAAGACACACAAACACATACAGGGCAGCTGCCCATAATTCTCTCTCTCTCTCGAGCTGCCATCTTCAGTCACCTTTATACCTCGCTCGCCTCATCAGGCTGATTGGGGTCCGGGCATCCGTCATTCCACCCTACAAATACATCATTCAAACATTCACAGTGTAGATTGGAAAAAGTATGTGAACCCCTAGGCTAATGATGTCAACAAAAGTTAATTAGAGTCAGAAGGTGGCAAACCTGGCATCCAATTAATGAAAGAGATTGGATTCTAAAATTTTGAGTTTGCTATACACAAGAAGCATCTGCTGACGTGGACCATGCTTCACAAAAAAGAGCTCTCAGAAGACCTATGATCAAGAATTGTTGCTTTGCATAAAGCTGGAAAGGGTTACAAAGTTATCTTGAAGAGCTTAGATATTCACCTGTCCACAGTTAGACAAACTGTTTATAAATGGAGATGATTTAGTACATCATAAGGGCTGAATGGGAAGAATCCTCGAGCTCAGCGTTTAACAGGAAGAGCCCTTGCTTTCGTGTGAAAAGTTTACGCTTTTAAGCCAAACTCACTCTGCGGTACAAATGGGTTGGGCACAGCATTCGGCGTGAGGGTGTATGGTAAGCTATGTTCGAATGAAATTGATTAGTGCGAAGATGTAGGCTTATGGTGAGCTGTTTAGGGAAGACCTGAAACAGCCAGATTGTTGTCAGTTGCTAGGTGGGTGATGGTTCGTTTGGTATGAGTGGCATTATGTGGGTTACATAGCAATGGAGGCTGAGATGCATGGTCTGAAAGATGTGCTGCCATTGCGGCACGTGACCAGTTGCGGCACTTGGAAAGTGTGTGCGCTGTTTGCAGTGTAGTGGGGGTTTGTTGCATGGCCGGAAAGATGCCACAGTTGCTGCGCTTGGGCAGCGTGTTGCACTGTTTATGGTGTAGTGGGAGGTTTAGTCGTACGGCCCAAAAGACGGCGCAATTGCGGGGGGGTGTGTTGAGCTAATAGAAAACATGGTAACGTGGAAAGCATAGTGTCTGCGGATGCTTGGATGTAATTGTTTGCTAGATTAAATGTCAGGACATGCTTGCGTGTGCATACAAACAATATCATTTAAAGCTGGTTTGTTGTGAAATTAGAAGGCACCTGAAACGGAGCGTCCAGATGAATACCGTGGTTTGATGTTTATTAACTAAAGTGTATAGTTTGGAGCATTGTAGATTTGTTTTCCAATGTAATGCGAGTCATGACTCTGTATAAATGGCATGGGGTGACGTCTTGTTTTGACAAGGACGTATGAAATCATGGGAGTTTGTGCCTGAGAGTTGGATTTAATAGATACTATGAGAGAACCATTTGCGGTAGTGTGGTGAATAAAACGATTTGTTTATACTGAGGACTTGTAATAATTCTACGGAAACTGAAATATTGGAGTATAAAGCAAGGTGCCAAGTCATTCGCCATTGATTAAAACCTGTTACTTTAATCTTGGGTGGAGCATAAAATCATGGCAGATGTTGAATGCTTTTAAAATCATGCAGCAATTAAGTTGTATGGTCAAATTTGTAAATAAAAGTTTGTAATCCAATGATTTGGGCAAAAGTAGAGAAGACTGTCTGTAAGATAAAGTGATAGATTGATTTACCTTTCTGAAGCGTCTGTCCTGACGGGAGGAGGGAAAGTCATGTTATAGTGTAGAGATGAGTAACAGTTTGTAGCAGCGCTTGCTTTGTGTTATTGGGGCTGTGCAAGGCAAGCTCATATGCTGAGAGGAGGTGGGACGAGTTTGCAGAATGATTATGAATGAGGTTGGACACGATGCTTGATCTGCCTCTTTGGCTCGTGTCTGCTCGGATAAGGGCTGTGTAAAACTGTGGTATGCTCTGGAATGGTCAGAGTGAGTGCTGCGCGGCAGCAAGCTTGCGTAAAAATGTCTGGGTTGGTTTGAAAAGAAGTTGTAATTAGAGTATTGGTCGATTGAAATAAAATTTGCTGTGCACGATTGCCACTGTGTTCCGAACGGGATAAATCGCACTCCGGATAGCATTTTAAAAGGGAGAATGATCGCAATATTCATGTTAAAAGTTGACAAACAGAATCGCTGAATGGATCGCGTCCTAAATGAGCTGCGCGGCGATGTAATGAGGCTGACAGGAATCACCTGTGCGGGGGAACCAGATTGAATCCCTGGGGAGCATTGAAATTCAAATGGAGCTGGGATAGAATTCGAGTAGCATGAGCCGGAGCAGTGACCCTTCGCGGAGGCAGCTCGTGCGATGAACCACTCTGGGTGGACAGTTTAGATAAGAGAACATATGAGCAGTCGTAAAGAGCTGTTTGACATGTATACAGAGTCAAAGAAGCCAGTTTGCGGAAGCAACTTCGCACTATAAACTGCTTTGGCGGATGGAGCATAGAAAGAAAGTCAGAGTAAAAATGTAACACTTAACGTGGTTTTTTTTTACAACACAATTTTAAATCTAATATACACATAATTACACAACACAATATACAAATAATAACATACAATGTACATTATACAATACACACAATACAGAATACACCTTATACAATAATAAAAAAAAAAGTATATATAGTATACATAAAATGTACAGTATTGTGCTGTATTGACATTCAGGCTGTCGGTTGATAGTCAGTTGCCAGTGTGTTGTTAAGAGAATATAATTTATGACAGTCCAGTGTGAGATAATAAGATTAATAAAGTGAAGTCGGCTGGTGCGGGTCCTGATGCTGCGATACCGCCAGCCTGATGGTAGCAGTGAGAGCAGCCCATGGCTTGGGTGGCTGGAGTCTCTGATGATCCTCTGAGATTTTTTCACACACCGCCTGGTGTATATGTCCTGGAGGGAAGGAAGCTCACCTCCGATGATGTGTCTGGCAGATCGCACCACCCTTTTCAGGGCTTTGCAGTTGTGGGTGGTGCTATTGCTGTACCAGGTGGAGAGGCAGCCAGTCAGGATGCTCTCTACAGTGCTGGTGTAGAACTGTGTGAGGATGTGGCGGTTCATTCCAAACTTCCTCAGCCGTCAGGAAGAAGTGGCGCTGATGAGCCTTCTTCACAATGGCCTCAGTGTCTACGGACCATGTGAGTTCCTCAGTGATGTGGAACCCAGGAACTTAAAGCTGCTGACTCTCTCCACTGGTGCTCCATTGATGGTGATGGGGCTGTGTTCTTTTTCTCTTCTCCTGAAGTCCACCACAAGCTCCTTTGTCTTACTGATGTTGAGGGAGAGGTTGTGCTCCTGACACCAGCGTGTCAGAGTGTGCACCTCCTTCTCTGTAGGCTGTTTCATCATTGTCAGTGATCAGACCTACCACCGCCATATCATCAGCAAACTTAATGATGGCATTGGAGCTGTGTGTTGCCACACAGTCATGTGTGTACAGAGAATACAGGAGTGGGCTGAGAACACAGCCCTGCGGGTCTCCAGTGTTGAGGGTCAGTGATGAGGAGATGTTACTGCCCATTCTAACCACCTGGCGTCTGCTTGACAGGAAGTCCAGGATCCAGCTGCACAGCGAGCTCTTTAAGCCCAGAGCCCGGAGTTTCACATAAAGCTTGGAGGGCACTATGGTGTTGAATGCTGAACTGTAGTCTACAAACAGCATTCTCACATAAGTGTTCCTTTTTTCCAGGTGAGAGAGAACAGTGTGTATTGTAGATGCAATGGCATCATCAGTGGAGCGGTTGTTGCGGTAAGCAAACCGCAATGGGTCCAGTGATGGAGGCAGCACAGAGCAGATGTAATCTCTGATAAGTCTCTCAAAGCATTTGCTGATGATGGGGGTCAGAGCAACAGGACACCAGTCATTTAAGCAAGTGATTATGGATTGCTCTGATACAGGCACAGTGGACGTTTTAAAGCATGTGGGGACTACAGACAAAGAGAAGGAAAGGTTGAAAATGTCCGTAAAAACACCAGCCAGTTGGTTCGCACATGCTCTGATGACGCGGCCTGGAATGCCGTCTGGACCCGTGGCTTTACGGATAGTCACCCATTGGAAGGATCGGGTTACATCCGCTACAGAGACCGAGAGTGAACTATCCTCTGTAGGTTCGGCCGTGAGAGCTCTCTCTGCAAGGGCGGTGTTATTTCCCTTGAACCGTACATAAAAATATTTCGCTCATCCGGGAGAGAGGCAGCAGTGCTCCACAGCGGAGTTTTTATTCCCTTTAAAGTCCGTGATGATATTAATTCCCTGCCACATGCTTTTAGAGTTGGTGGTGTTAAACTGTCCTTCAATCTTGTTCCTGTACTGGCGTTTTGCTGCTCTAATAGTTTTTCGGAGGGCATAACTGGCTTATTTATGCTCCTCCACGTTCCCGGAATTAAAAGCGGAGGTCCGTGCATTAAGTGCTGTGCGAACATCACTATTAATCACATGGCTTGTTAAGCGCATTGCCACAGAGACATAGCACGTGTGGAGGCTTCACGTCATCAACCGCAGCAACCACGCTCAACTCACCACGCACCCCACTGAGAATGAATCACATTATGGCGACCACAAAGAGGTTATCCCATGTGACTCTACCCTCCCTAGCAACCAGTCTGCTTAGGAGACCTGGCTGAAGTCACGCCCTGGGATTGGTTCCGAAAGTAGAAATCTCATTCATTTACTCCATAGGGGAATTCATCATTAACACTAACTTATAAACTTTTAAAGACAGACCTACCGTGAGCTCTGAGGTTGTTAATTGATGGTATGAAGACATCAGTCTGTGTTATTTCAATTCCCTTTAACCCTTTAGGCTTGTTGGAAAGCTCTCAAAGAGTAGAATACAACCAGCCCATTTGTTTTACTCACAGACAAATATAGCGAGTAATCGCTAAGTATATATCTATGACAGTTATGTTGGTGTTGCTTATATGCTGTATTTTCGCTTATAACTTCACGAAAAATAAACGGAACATAAAATATCACATACCATTACTTAGAGGAGGTGATTATCTTTCAAATGAGCCCCCACAAGGTAATCAGATGCATAGATCATTAGATAATCCACATGAAGCACAATGTTACATATGGCCACCAGTAGATGGTGCCAAATACATGACACAGACTCAATGATGACTCAAATGACACAGAATGAAACTCATTCTGTGAAATCTCATTACTAAAATCATGTCTGCTTGTTATGCAAACCTTTAGTCAATGTTGTGTTCATTGAGACATTTTTGGACACTATGATAAATTATGTTTGTAATGCTATAACTTTTGATTGCTTTATCATATCAAAACAACATCTTTCTGGGACCTGGGTAGCTCAGTGGTAAAAGATGCTGGCTACCATCCCTGAAGTTCCCCTTAGGTTTCTTAGGCTGAGAGTCTCAGAATTTATCATAATCTATATAATTGAAAAATGTGAAAAGTTTTCTTTATAATAATACCACACACTTGACCCTCCTTGTTTTTTTTGTTTTTTTTTTGTCAAGTCATAAGCCTTTAATTCTGGGTATGCCACTGAAACAGGAGATCTTTAAAAACACCTTCAGAGCTTAAAGGGTTAATTGCAGAATTCCTTGTGAAGAACTACACTACCCATGATCCTGAAGTGAAAGATCCACCAATAAGCTAATCGCTGCCAACAAAGTGCGCCAAAAGAGCTCTGCAGTGACCGGCCACTCCATGATGCAATCAAGTCGCTCTCCCTACACTCTCAAAATACTTATTTATTTGTATGTAGTATATCTAAATATTTTCCCCCCAAAAGTTATATTGTTTATATTCCTAAAAACAGCTATTTTTTTTATATATAGTTTAATATTTTCCATAATTTTTAATTCAATTACATCATTCACAATGCTTCATGGGATTGTAGTTCATTCCGTCATTAACCTCGTGCGACCCCGCGTCCACATGCGTGGACATTGTATTCTGACTTCGCTATACGCAATAGATTTACCACAATATCATAATTTTCACACCGGTGCGGTGTTCAAGTTCAAACCCTGTTAAGTATTACCGCCGGTTGGATGCTAAGTGGTACTATGGGGTAATTTTCGTTAAGCAATAGCCTACACAATAACGCAAGGCAGCTTGATGTCAAACTTTGAACTTTATTTTTTTATTTATTTTAACTAAAAATTCTAATGAAATTGAAAAATGATGTGCATTTCAAATGTGTGTTGTTCAACTCTTTGAAAGATGGCTTTTCAACAGTTGTGAAGGGCAACATCTCTTTGGCAACGAACCGACTTCATTTGTGCATTCTCTCCATCACGGGCGACCGGTCGGGTATTTCGTTGTCCGGGCAAATATATCACACATTGTGGGTTGTTGCGTGTTTAATGTTGGTGTTTTATTACCTTTCATCCCAGGACCCAGTTTAGCTGCTTCGGAAGGGTAATGACTTTGAATGTGTGTGAATACATTTGTTTTGTTCCCTCCTAGGGCTGGGCGATATGCAAGAAATATGTTCACGATATTTTTATTTAAAAAATATATATATCATAACATCCAATTACATCGTCAACTCCCCAGCTGAGGGGTCGGTGAATATTCTTGCTTTAGTGATTTTGCATTGAAAATTAAATTCATTTATTTTAAAAAGGAAAAACTTAAACCAAAATATTTCTAAATTCAAATTGCACTTCAGACGAAATGAAAAAGCAATTAAAATAACGAAGTGGTAAAAAAAAATATCATATATAATAACCACCTTTCCATTTACCGTCACGCAACTATCTATGTTGTCTATGACAACAGGCGGAAAATTCCTAATACAAATTAAGATATAAAAACAATTATAAATGTAACCATAATAATTATAATGATGATAATAATCGCTGAAATATAAATCATGTTTCGAGTTGAACGTGTTTTTGTATTATTGTATGATTTAATCACAGATGTATAGGCTATACTGTATATAAAGTGACCCTGCAGAGTTGCACTCACAATGAACTGCTCTGTAGAAATAAAGCGAACTAAACTCAAAGCACCTCCTGAGCTGAGATGGTCTGAGGTCTTTTGCAGCATTCTCATAGACGATACTATTCTTGCAAAACATTTCCAGAAGACTGAAACAAAGAAAGAGTGAAAACCCTTTACATACGCGTGTTCCATGAGACTGCATGTCTCCGAAAAAACAGTGCTTCAGACATGCTACATAACTTTTCTGTCATCTGTTCTTAAAAATTTCATAAAGTGTGTTTCTTCAAGCGCGTGTCTGTGAGTCTAACAGCATTTCTTGTGTCATTCTGAATCCGAGACGTCTTACAGTTACCCACCATGCACATTATATTCACTACCTGCAATTAAACGTCTTCTGTCAGTGTGCATACTTTGCTGCCTGTGTAATTTGACACGTTGGTAAAGAACATCTGGCTTTCAATGTAAGGGAGGTGTTTTGTTGAAATTGGTTGCAAATTAAACTGGAATCAAATGCCCATCAGTCCACCACATGCAGAGGACAAATTTGAGTAAACGTGCAGAGCCGAGTGCTCCTTTTTGTGGTTACTATAGAAACGTAATCCAGTTAAATGACTTGTGTCCATAGAGGAGTTTATCAAAGCTGATTATGTGTCTAATGTCACGTTTTCACAGTGCTTTTAAGATTTCTACTCTATTCTAGAACGGATCGGTGGGGCAGAGGGTTTCATGTTGCGCCCGGAGGACACGTAAACACTGCTGTTAAACACCGAACAACAATAACATCTACATCATGATTAATGTGTTTTACTTAAGCATTTGTATTATCATAATCATACAAGTGTTATAGAAGTGTATCCTCTTAACGACCCTCTGGACGGGGACTCAGGACAAAAGTGTGGTTATCCAGAGGATAGTTTTACACCTTCCTGATGTGGAGGAGATTTCAGTTTGGCGCCTTCCTGTGTCAGGGTTACGATTGGCTGCTGGTTTGGGTCAAGGCTGAGAAATAGTTATTTTATTTCTTTTTTTAAATGATTGGCACCTGTGGATACAGCACCTTACAAATGTGAGTTGAATGCTATACCATCACCCCAAACTGTGTGAAATGTACGTTGTTTAATATACAGGTGTTGAACTGAGGTTGACTAACCCCCTAAAGCTAGTGAGGATAACTGACCCCCTAAAGCTTCACGCTGTGCTGAGGTTTGGTCACTTCGATCTGAGATTTCGGGTTTGTGTGTGGCCGAACTCTCGCACAGGTGTCCTGTCTTGTTTTTGTCACCTGTTGCGTGCATCACGTGGTGTTTGCCTCGTGATGTATGCTCGGGTTTCGTTTAGCATGAAAATGCGTGGCATCGCTTTGTTTGGAGTTGCTTTGCATTCTCTCGTTTTGTTTGTCAGTTGGCATGAGCGTATATTGCATTATTGTCGTGGCGATGTGTGCTCATGCCATTCGGGTGTTTTGTTGTCTTGTGAAAGCACGTGGCTTTGTTTTGTTTCTGTATCATTGCGTGTCTCTCTGTCTTACGTCTTACCTCCTTGTTTGCCCATTATTAGTTAATTTACCTCACCTGTCCCCTGTTAAACCGCTTGATTTCTCTCCCTATTTTAGCCTCCTTGTGTGTGCTGTCCAGTGCCAGTTCGTCTTGTTTATTCCCCTATGTCGTTCCCCTGTTTGTCAGTCCTGTTTCGTCTGGGTCCGGTCAGTCCTGTGTCCCAGCCTGGATTGTCTGTTTCCCCTATGGGGAAATTTTTCATTATGCGCTTGGGTCCGGAGCCCCTCTATTCCTGACATTGTCAAGCCAACATTAAAGATTGTCTTCTGGTTTTGATTCTTCACTACTCTAATCATGGTGATGAATTCAGGCATTAGAGCATTTATTACACATATGGTGTCCGTCGTCAAAATAAGAAAACATTATCTTTGGAGCCAATTCGCTATTACTGGAAGCACGCTTCCATGATTGATTTTGTAGAAGGACAGTGGTAGTTTTGAAATGAAATGGAGGCCTGTCATTTTTACCCTTTCCATTTCTGTTCAAGAGTCGATCGTTACTGAACAATCATCATATAGCCCTCTGTAATGAGGTTGGGGGACATTTTCTCTGGTTTTGTGTGAGTGATGGAAGTCTTTAGAGTGAGAAAACGAATTATGTGTTTCATCAAAGTCATATTCTTTCAAATTTCAAATTGTCAAATTTCTCATAAATGTAGCTCACACACTCGACTCGACACACTGTCATGTAAACGCAATCTAAGCGAGATCTTGAGACAGCCAAAGTGCTTTTCAAAACTTCTGTGCATATTTTGTTGTTTTGATTAATCAAAATTTCTAAATTGAAAAATGCGACTATACAGTATCAGTAAATAGTTGCATTACACTATCAGTATATACGTGAATCATCTGGTGAAAAATATATACAAAAGCCCTCATTTGGTGAATATATGGGCAAATAAAAGGCCAGGGCTGTACACTAACATTTTTGTTTAGGAGCGCTCGTGCCAAACAAACGTTTGTGGCACAGACAGAGATTAGTGTAACTGTTAAAGTGTCACAATACCACATACATGTGCACAAGCAGGCATTAAGAATTACTACAGAATTCAGAAACAAAATATGCTTGATACTTGACAAAGGACACCTTCTCTGATAAACCTTTTTCAAATTATTTTTTAAGGCAGCACCAAACAACATCAGTCCTGACCTGATCACCTTTATGAACATCTAATAAATGAAAATATTGGGGGTCTGGGTAGCTCAGCGAGTATTGACGCTGACTATCACCCCTGGAGTCGTGAGTTCGAATCCAGGGTGTGCTGAGTGACTCCAGCCAGGTCTCCTAAGCATCAAATTGGCCTGGTTGCTAGGGAGGGTAGAGTCACATGGGGTAACCTCCTCGTGGTCGTGATTAGTGGTTCTCACTCTCAATGGGGCGTGTGGTGAGTTGTGCGTGGATCACGGAGAGTAGCATGAGTCTCCACATGCTGTGAGTCTCCGCGGTGTCATGCACAACGAGTCACGTGATAAGATGCACGGATTGACGGTCTTAGAAGTGGAGGCTTGAACTGAGACTTGTCCTCCGCCACCCGGATTGAGGTGAGTAACCGCGCCACCACAAGGACCTACTAAGTAGTGGGGATTCCAAATTGGGAGAAAAAGGGGATAAAATTTAAAATATATATATATATATATATATATATATATATATATATATATACAGGTGCATCTCAATAAATTAGAATGTCGTGGAAAAGTTCATTTATTTCAGTAATTCAACTCAAATTGTGAAACTCGTTTATTAAATAAATTCAGTGCACACAGACTGAAGTAGTTTAAGTCTTTGGTTCTTTTAATTGTGATGATTTTGGCTCACATTTAACAAAAACCCACCAATTCACTATCTCAAAAAATTAGAATACATCATAAGACCAATAAAAAAACATTTTTAGTGAATTGTTGGCCTTCTGGAAAGTATGTTCATTTACTGTATATGTACTCAATACTTGGTAGGGGCTCCTTTTGCTTTAATTACTGCCTCAGTTCGGCGTGGCATGGAGGTGATCAGTTTGTGGCACTGCTGAGGTGGTATGGAAGCCCAGGTGTCTTTGACAGTGGCCTTCAGCTCATCTGCATTTTTTGGTCTCTTGTTTCTCATTTTCCTCTTGACAATACCCCATAGATTCTCTATGGGGTTCAGGTCTGGTGAGTTTGCTGGCCAGTCAAGCACACCAACACCATGGTCATTTAACCAACTTTTGGTGCTTTTGGCAGTGTGGGCAGGTGCCAAATCCTGCTGGAAAATGAAATCAGCATCTTTAAAAAGCTGGTCAGCAGAAGGAAGCATGAAGTGCTCCAAAATTTCTTGGTAAACGGGTGCAGTGACTTTGGTTTTCAAAAAACACAATGGACCAACACCAGCAGATGACATTGCACCCCAAATCATCACAGACTGTGGAAACTTAACACTGGACTTCAAGCAACTTGGGCTATGAGCTTCTCCACCCTTCCTCCAGACTCTAGGACCTTGGTTTCCAAATGAAATACAAAACTTGCTCTCATCTGAAAAGAGGACTTTGGACCACTGGGCAACAGTCCAGTTCTTCTTCTCCTTAGCCCAGGTAAGATGCCTCTGACATTGTCTGTGGTTCAGGAGTGGCTTAACAAGAAGAATATGACAACTGTAGCCAAATTCCTTGACACGTCTGTGAGTGGTGGCTCTTGATGCCTTGACCCCAGCCTCAGTCCATTCCTTGTGAAGTTCATCCAAATTCTTGAATCGATTTTGCTTGACAATCCTCATAAGGCTGCGGTTCTCTCGGTTGGTTGTGCATCTTTTTCTTCCACACTTTTTCCTTCCACTCAACTTTCTGTTAACATGCTTGGATACAGCACTCTGTGAACAGCCAGCTTCTTTGGCAATGAATGTTTGTGGCTTACCCTCCTTGTGAAGGGTGTCAATGATTGTCTTCTGGACAACTGTCAGATCAGCAGTCTTCCCCATGATTGTGTAGCCTAGTGAACCAAACTGAGAGACCATTTTGAAGGCTCAGGAAACCTTTGCAGGTGTTTTGAGTTGATTATCTGATTGGCATGTCACCATATTCTAATTTTTTGAGATAGTGAATTGGTGGGTTTATGTTAAATGTGAGCCAAAATCATCACAATTAAAAGAACCAAAGACTTAAACTACTTCAGTCTGTGTGCATTGAATTTATTTAATACACGAGTTTCACAATTTGAGTTGAATTACTGAAATAAATGAACTTTTCCACGACATTCTAATTTATTGAGATGCACCTGTATATAAAAATTAAATTAGAAAAATGTTGAACTTGCATGTAAAATAATACGAACTGTCATTGTTGAAAATTTAATATCAACTACACATTTTAACACAAATAATTAACAAGTTGAAACCTCAAAATTAAGCAGAATTACACGTACAGCAATTAAACGCTTGTATTATGATAAAGTGCAGCGTATCACAGCTGTCCGTATGTGATCTGTCAGGTCCAATTTACATCCGCTGATGAACATTTACAGTGACAAAAAAACACCTCACAAGCATTGTCACGTAGTAGAGGGGTGGTGTAGACTCACACCATCAGCTCCCACACGTAATACATTTAGATCGACTCTTCTCAGTAGCTTCAATACAAACAGGAAGTTAGATGACAAAATTTGGAAGAGTGGAGCACTGAAAAGGGGTGGGGCTGAATAAGGTGTATAACCTGTAAATCCACTTCACTAACTAATTACACTTTGACATCAACACCACAGATATTTATATAGAACTGCTAGAACGGAAGTTCAGAGACAAAATTTTCAAGATGTCGGGACGCTAGTTACTCTGGCGCATAAAGTGAATACTGTATCCATATAGTAACCATGGTTAATCTTGTGGTTACTATATTTTTACTTCAAATACCAGGGTATTTTCTCAACCAAAAATCAACCAAAACATGCCATTCCTTCAGTTCGGTGACGTTTCAGCTTTGGAACTTTAGAAAACTAAAACATGCTTTTATAGGTATCTTTATGTTTCTTCATTAAAGGGACATGTTAAAGATTTTATAAATCATATAGGTCAAGCTAAATGACTTAAATGTCCATTGGGGTAGGTGGCTAGAATCAGGGTAGAAAATAACAGGGTGGACAAAATAATTGTTAAAATTACATTAATTTTCATATATAATGGTATTACTAAAATATATTTTCAACATATGACTAATGTCACAAAATAAAGGAAAACATAAATTAAAACACTTCAAATAACTCCAACATTATTTTGCTGAATAGCTGTCAGTCCACCTCCAATTAATGGTCTAATATCAGTGTTAAAATTACACATTTACCACAAAAAAAATGCATGCTGTTAAGTGAATGTGATGCTAATCATATTATGAATTAGTTTGAAAAAGATTTTGATTTAGCACTAATTTCATATCAGTGAATAGCATTACAAGTAGTCTTTAGTCTCTTTAACAAGCCAATTCAAATCGATTGAAATTAAGCATTATAAATACCATAACATGTACTGAAAATGTAAAAGTCACAAAATTAAAAGTAAACAGATGTAGCCTATTGCTTAGGAATTTTTTTTAAACAAATACATAATAATTTGAGAACTGTTAACTAAACCGAAAGACATGAAAATCATTCTGTTCCTGTGTTTTTCTTTCATTGGAGCCTGTTCTAAATAAGTACAAGGCAGCTCATGAGATTTTGGAACAGAGCCCATGTTTGAGAATATGGTCAACAGGTGAAGTTCACTTTCAACGTCACTCATCCTCACACAAGGACACCTGTTCATCACTGAAAACTGAGAGAGTCTCTTTCTGTGTCTCTCCATCATGTGTGCACGCAGGTGTTCTGAGAGCGAGACAGTTGCATGATGGATTGACATCTGATCTTTAGCATGTATTGACATTAGAGGTCAAATCACACGCATGCAACCTTCCATTATTACTCACCATTTACATCCTGAAAGAACGCTATAGAATCAGGTTCTTCGTGTGCCTGTATGAACAAAGGCAAATATACAATACATTTGTGTGCAACAATGTTCAAGAGCATTACTTTGTATTAATCAACACCTGAATAGAAACTAATGATTGTTTCTTGTCTTGATGCTCATTAATGCAGGTGCTAAAGGTGAGAAGATTTTCAGGGCAGACTAATTATTTCGAAGGGCCGACCAATTCGTATCATAAGTG
This sequence comes from Myxocyprinus asiaticus, assembly GCF_019703515.2. Lineage (NCBI taxonomy): Eukaryota > Metazoa > Chordata > Actinopteri > Cypriniformes > Catostomidae > Myxocyprinus > Myxocyprinus asiaticus. The sequence continues at coordinate 42,949,113 of NC_059375.1, forward strand.
TATTTAGTACTGAGACTGGGAACAATTGTTACATTGTTTACATTTTTTTTTTTAGACCTTTTTTTTAGAACAGACAACTACAAATCTACCTGCCATCTTTTGGCATAGGAAAAAAAGTAGCTACTGTTAGATTATTTACAAAGATTACAAAGAAAGACTCGCTAATAAGTGCACATCTCAAACTAATAATATCACAGCTTTAATACAGAGCAGCTGATAAGAACAGACTTCATCTACGTACACATACAAACATTAGAATGTCGCAATCGTTCACAAGACACACGAGAGCCAATGACATCTGACATCATTTTTACATCTTTTGCATTTGCGGGTCAATTTTGACCCGGGCATCAGTTGTGGCTTTACACGATATTATGAATTCGATTTTTACTTATAAACACTTTACTTAAATTTAGCATCTCAATAAACTAAATCAAAGGTACTACTGTCTAAAGGGGGTGTGACGAGAGCATGCATTAGTCTAAATAGGGCTTGAAAGAGGAAATTCATTCAAATCACTAGTAATTCTCATATTAGATGTTAATATAAATTGTACATCATGTTATATTTAGATCAGATTTAACAGAAGTGTTGATAAAAATGACGTCTTCACATGTATCACACTGGTTTTGCTGGAATTAATGTATATTTTGAAATGTCAAAGAATTTTTACATTTTATTATTTTTTAAGATTTATAAGCTTGAATTCCTCCGAGTCAAAATTAACCCATAAATGCAAAAGTTGAATGCAGATTCTGAACTCAATAGGAGGATTAAATGAGCGCAGGTAAGGATCTGATCGTTACTAAAGACTTAAATTTAGACCTGTTCCTCACACAAAGCGATCACACGGCATCGGAAGTCCTGGAATATAACGCACAACTTTTATGATCATTTTTATAGTGCTTTTTTCAAACCACAACTTGAATACGCTGGCTACCACCCCTGGAGTTCGCTAGTTCGCTAGTTCGAATTCCAGGGCGTGCTGAGTGACTCCAGCCAGGTCTCCTAAGCAACCAAATTGGCCCGGTTGCTAGGGAGGGTAGAGTCACATGGGGTAACCTCCTCGTGGTCGCTATAATGTGGTTTGTTCTCGGTGGGGCGCATGGTGAATTGAGCGTGGTTGCCGCGGTGGATGGCGTGAAGCCTCCACACGCGCTATGTCTCCGTGGCAACGTGCTCAACAAGCCATGTGATAAGATGCGTGGGTTGACTGTCTCAGACGCGGAGGCAACTGGGATTCGTCCTCCGCCACCCGGACTGAAGCGAATCACTATGTGACCACGAGGACTTAGAGCGCATTGGGAATTGGGCATTCCAAATTGGGAGAATAAGGGGAAAAATCCCCCCCCCCCCACAACTTAGACAGTCTGAAAACTCCCATTGTGTACCATGGCCAGAGGTGGGCAGTAACACACTACATTTACTGAGTTACATTTACTTGAGTAACTTTTTGGGAAAAATTACTTAAATGAGTATGTTTATTCGTGGGTACTTTTCACTCTTACTCAAGTACATTTCTAATGAAAAAACGTTACTTTTTATGATACTTTTATGGTGTTTTTTTGTCGCTATTAATTGCAGCCTGATTTAATGAAATTACATAACAAAACCGACCTCCCTACCCTAAACCTAAGCCACAACGGCTTGTGTGCTCTTCAGGACTCGTACCCCGGTCCTTTACATCACAAGAGCAACGCTCTATCAGTTGAGCTACCGTGCAATTTGACCACACTCGAACAAGCTTGTAAATGTAATTGATTATGTAATGCAAATGTTAAAATGAGTCATGCGCTATAGTAAAAGTGTTTAAATGTCATAAGATAGCACTGTGTGAGGAATGGTGCAAAAACTAAGTGTTTATGGACTGATAATCTGCCGTTTTATTTGTGATCTGAAATTAAAAAAAAAAGTGAATAAAAGGCGTTGTTATTTGTAGCGTCCCTAGTGTTCATTTCAACGATTGTACGAGCCATGTAACAATTATTTAGCAATAATATAGATATACAGTATATCACTTGATTCTATGAGACCAGCTTGATGAACTGTTAAAGCCATAATTGTTGCGCCATTCTGGTTTGAAACAACATTAGGGTGAGTAAATGATTACTGGGAAACTATTGCTTCAGTCAAACACCTCCTCACAATTACAGAGCATATTAACAAGATATTTTCGCACTGAAGGCGTTTAATACTTTTTTGCAGATTTTTAAGCAGCTGGTGACAGAGGAATAGTTTCAGTGCAGATAACCTTACACGACCCCAACTTCTGCAGACCCTAACACTGACCTTAACCTTGTAAATCCCTGACCCTGACACAAACCTTCACACTCTTACATGCCACAGATGAGCAGCCAAAAGATGTGTTATGATGAACAGATGCATCAGAAGACAAATAGAATTAGAATTACAAATGGAGATCATATTATGCATGCATCATTAAGTTCCAATTGTATCTGCTTTCATTTCATTATCACTGAAGAACAAGGCTGTAAACATTATGCATGGACAAACTGTGTACTTTTAAAGTTGACTTTGCAGCCACAACATTGAGATTAAAGAGCTTAAAAGAACTGTGTCATGCTGGGATAAACAAAGTAATTTGTTTGAAAAAAAGGACAAACATCATGCACTGTCAGGGTGATTTTGGCAGAGAAGCAAGACGTTTGGGATATCTGCACATTTTTCTTTCTGATGTTTTGCCATGCGGCTGGTCTTGCAGATCCTTCTCAGGGGAAAACCGCAATATTTTTAGAGGGTCTTATTAAAATTTTAAGGGTTCTGTCCTGGCACAGGCTAGAAACAGGTTCATTTTTTTTTTAGCTCTGAATAGAAACTTCCACTAAATCGGGGTTTGCAGTGTCATCTAATGCAGCGGTTTCCAAACTATTCACATTGTGTGCACCGTCTTATCTATGGCAGTTTTCAAACTGATTCACAAATTGGTCTGAATGACCAATTAGTGAATCTGTCTGAGTTAAAATGATATTTAAAAATCCAGTAATCACACATGGCTGAAAATGTCATGGAAAAGTCATGAAAATTCACTGAGCACATTTACATGCATGATCTTGTGTAACATCTAAGATAAATGAAATGGTTTTCGTTTATCGGGGTAAAGGTCATAAACGGTTTAAGCAAAAATCTGATCGCCACACATTGATTTTTGAACATTAACCCCATTTTTGCATTGCATGTAAACACCTTTAGGCTACCAGCCTTCTTACCAGCTTATCCAATGTGTGCATGTGGTGTGTGCATGATCATTTACGTTTTGCATCAATAGCAGAGAATAACCCAGTGATTTCAAATCTCATTGTCAAATTGGCTAATTGTCTAAAACCTTGACATAATTTTCTGGAATTTTCTAAGCTGCTTAAAGGCACAGTTAACTTAGTGTATGTAAACTTCTGACCCACTGGAATTGTGATATAGTCAATTAAAAGTGAAACAATCTGTCTGTAAACAATTACTCGTGTCTTGCACAAAGTCGATGTCCTAAACGACATGCCAAAACTATAGTTTGCTAATATGAAATCTGTGGAGTGCTTAAAAAATGAGTTTTAATGACTTCAACCTAAGTGTCTGTAAACTTCTGACTTCAACTGTAAAAGTCATGCCTAAAAAGTCTGAATGTCATCGCATTAGATTTGAAATCAAATGCCATTTAAAGAAAGATAGCACAAGCAAAATCCATCTCAAAAAGTCGTTTCTTAGTTTCGAAATATAATAGTAGTGTTCAAAATGAAGACAAAAAAGTAGGCAATTTGCTCACTTTAGTCACACTTAAAAATGTCTGAATGTCATTGTTTGAGAGAGCAAAAATATCAAAGTTTTATTCTACATGGAGAGGGTCCCCTCCTGGGGGCGGCCATGTTTGGATCACATGACCAGCCGAATACTACTTGCTTAATCTCAGTAACTGTCCTGTTATTGGACACTTTCACTCATGGATTAAACGAATCATGGCTGACTGTGAATAGTGAATTTCTACAATGGCATCAGTAAACGTTTGTGTTTGAATGATGCTGCATCCACGCCGCTAGGTGTCAGTGTAGAACGAAATGCATTAAACATTTCTGCAGCACCTTTCAGAAATAATCTTTTGAACAATTTTGGCATCTAAAATAATCGAAAAGTGACCACAGAGCAGGTCAGACTGAAAGGGCCAATTTTATTTCATGCAGTGGACATTGCTTTTACTGTGCACAGACCTGTGAAATTGCTCAAATACAGCACATATCTCACAAGGAGATGAAATGATAAAAGTTCTTTTGTGTCCAAAAGTTGGACCTTGATTGCAGTCGCTGAGATTCTTCACTTCAGTCTACTAAAACGAACTTCACAGAGGATGAATTGATGCAAACTCAAAGACATGGGATTCTTCATGATCCACTGTCTGAAGCATGGGCTCAGGATGGAGTTCGCCAAAATGACCTGCCATAAGCTTCCAGCCGGACTGCGATTCTGCTCACTGAATGATACCTATATCAGCTTGGTCAAAGGAGGGACAACACTCTCTTAAACTACACAGAAAATGAATTAACCACTAACAAAAGCCTTCATCCGCCAAAATCAAAGGACAATGCATCTACGTGTATTTCCTCAGTTAATTCGGATGACTTCAAGGACTTTAACACTAAAACTTATTTTTCATATAAAATCATTTTGGGGGGTCCCATGGGGGCCTGGGTAGCTCAGTGGTAAAAGACGCTGGCTACCACCGTGCTGAGTGACTCCAGCCAGGTCTCCTAAGCAACCAAATTGGCCCGGTTGCTAGGGAGGGTAGAGTCACATGGGGTAACCTCCTTGTGGTTGCTATAATGTGGTTCTCGTTCTCGGTGGAGCACGTGGTGAGTTGGGTGTGGTTGCCGTGGTGGACGGCGTGAAGCCTATGTCTCCGTGGCAACGCGCTCAACAAGTCACGTGATAAGATGCACGGGTTGATGGTCTCACACGCGGAGGCAACTGGGATTCATCCTCTGCCACCCGGATTGAGGCGAGTCACTACGCCACCACGAGGACTTAAAAAGCACAAATTGGGCATTCCAAATTGGGAGAAAAAGGGGAAAAAACAAACAAAAAAACAATAAATTAATAAATTAAAAAATTAAAAAAATTAAAAAAAAATAATTGACCCACAACACTTTCATAGTTTACTAATTTTAACCAGTAATAGTTCTAAAAATATCTAATACTGGCATTATATTAATTCCTTTTCAGCTATAGCATAATTTCATGTACAGCTGCTATAAAACAACACTTGTTGTGAAAAGTGCTATACAAATACATTTGACTTGACTTGATTCTCTCTCTCCCATGCATCATCCACTTCTGGTTCAGTCACTTTAGTCGCCCGTCAAACTTCTGGTGCATGTGGCTAGAAACATCTAGTCATGAGAGAATGTGAGTCACCCACCCACTTACTGCCAAGTGTCTGTTTCTGTGTTTGTGTGTGCGCCATGATGCGTTGAAAACTTGTTGACCCTTCAGTGAGGTATAATTACAATGAGGACTAATTACAAATTATAGCTTGCAAATGAGACTGCTCAAAAAGAGCGGGAGGATTTTGACCGCAGAACCAGAAATGCAGAGGTTATTAGACTTCAGAACAAATATGTAGTTTGGCTAAGATTTAGTTAGCAGAAATTGTACTTTTTGAGAGTGCTTTAATTGCATTTTTATCTTAACCTCCTGAGATCCGAGCGTGACTGCTGTGTGCATTTTCCAAAATGTGGACAGTGGGACTAAGTTGTGAAATTATTCCAAGCTATAGAAAGTCATCATATTGTTTATGATGTTTCCAGGAGTGTTGATTATTCATGAGACGTTACAGACATTACATCAGAAATTATCATAATTAATTCTGATTCAAAGTAATGTCCAGCATCATCCAATCACTGTCAACCATGTTAAAATAAAATGATACATTATAAATTCTGAATCTATGTACTGATTATCATTGTCACATGTCTGTCAAACATGTTGAGTGATCCAAACATCATCTGCAGCCTGAAACTGAACTTTTGATCAGATTTTAGGAGTGAATGCACTTAACTGCATAGAGAGCTATAGGATGCTCCCTTGCTCCCTATTTAGTGAACGACTTAACCTCCAGTGTGCTGTCTGTCTGCACTGGTCTCAGAACACTTTATTTTCATCCCAACTCCATTTAAAGCCTCTGAAAGCAATTTTTGTGAAAATGCACAGTAAATATAGCATTTCTAAGGAAAAGATGCTCTAATTTACACATTAGTGTACATTGTGTTTATCAGCGTTTATCGCGATAAATCAATGACTGTTATAAAAATGGCATATCGGATGAAACTAGAGACTCTAATCTTTTGACTCAAACAGGTTTCAATGTAAAAACATAATTAGGTTTCTTACCAGATGTAGTTTTGTTGGTGTTTCTTCCAAAGACAAACTCCGCTGTGATCGGCGCCATGTTGTTTGGTCACATGACACCATACGTCGAAAGTTTAACCCTTTACTGACAGCACAGATTCTCCTGAACTGAGATCAGTCCGATTAAATGAAATTAAGTTATGCATTGCGTTTAGCGAAGCCAAAATACAACGTCCACGCATGTGTACGCAGAGTCGCACAAGGTTGAAGGTTTAGTAACAACAACTTAGGTTGCGTTCACAATAATACGTTTTTGTTTGAAAACACAATTTACGACTCTCATTCTCATACTTTGGAAAAAGGATGACTTTAGGAAACAGAAAACTGAGGTTTTCAAATTTGCATATGGCTTAAAATAAAGCCCTTGTGATAGCGGAACCCATTTTTCCATATTACCACTTGACAGTTCCTGTGAAATACAGTGAAAGTTTTAATGTACTTTATGAATTTGGTGTCATATATCTCTAGAGCTCTTACGTTTTATTTCAGCAGCTGCCTTGACAATACTGCTAGGAATTCTCTCTCTCTCACACACACACACACACACACACACACACACACACACACACACACACACACACGCACACACACACACGACCTTCATTAATGATAATGGTATGCTCTCTGATAGTGTTTTATGAATCAGTTTGTGCTCAACTCAACCTGCTTTTTCAGATCATTTATTAATCCATCTACTTATTTATTGCAGTTTTTGCTCTTTGTCTATTCTTTGGAATGCAGTCCCTTAAAATTCTGTAGGGGAGAGCAGAGGTCATTTAGAAACTATTTTAAATCTTTTTGTGGTATTGCGTCCATGTCTATTACCTTTAAAGTCATCTATATAAAGTACTTGTGTGCTGCTAAAAGTCTTTCTCTTTCCAGGAAACCGGACAAAAATATTGATGACTCATCTTACAAAACATACCCTGACAATTTTTAGAGTGGGGTTTCCTAGAAAAACTAAAATAACAACCTAGGAAACCATTTCCACACAGAAATTGCTAGGAAATTTAACGGGCTACACACAATTCTTGGTGGCTTTAAAGTAACGTTTACTTTGCGATACTCTGCTTCATGTACATTTTACTCAAGCAATGTAGCACTGAGAGATGCTTTTAGGGGGCCTGGGTAGATCAGCGAGTAAAGACGCTGACTACCACACCTGGAGTCGTGAGTTCAAATCCAGGGCGTGCTGAGTGACTCCAGCCAGGTCTCCTAAGCAACCAAATTGGCCTGGTTGCTAGGGAGGGTAGAGTCACATGGGGTAACCTCCTCGAGGTCGCTATAACGTGGTTCTTGCTCTCGGTGGGGCGCGTGGTGAGTTGTGCGTGGATGCCACGGAGAATAGCGTGAAGCCTCCACACGCGCTATGTCTCCACGGTAACGCGCTCAACAAGCCACGTGATAAGATGTGCGGATTGACGGTCTCAGACGTGGAGGCAACTGAGATTCGTCCTCCGCCACCCGAATTGAGGCGAGTCACTACACGAGGACTTAGAGCGCATTGGGATAGGGTGTTCCAAATTGGGGAGAAAAGGGGAGAAAAAAAAGAAAAAAGAGATGCATTAAAAGTGTTCTTGCATGGGCTCTACCAACCCTCAGGACCTGAAGTGGGACACCCACATAGACTCCATTGTGAAGAAGGCTCAGCAGAGGTTGTCCTTCCTTCGCCAGCTGAGGAAATTCAACCTGCCACAGGTGCTGCTGGCTCAGTTCTACTTGGCCGTCATTGAGTCTGTCCTGTGTACATCTATAACTATCTGGTTTGGTTCAGCCACCAAATCAGAGAGAAGGAAACTACAACGGACAGTCAGGACTGCTGAGAGGATTATTGGTGCCCCCTGCCCACCCTCCAAGATCTGTACGTCTCCAGATTGAGGAAATGTGCAGGTAGAATCACTCTGGACCCCACACACCCTGCCCACTCCCTCTTTGAACTGTTGCCCTTTGGCCGGTGCTACAGAGCACTGAGTGCCATGACATGCAGGCACAAGAACAGTTTTTACCCTCAGGCCATTTTCAACATGAACAATTAAACTCCCTTCAGGACTCCCCAATATTGCAATAAGGTATAAATATGTCATGTACATATGTAAATTCACATATTTAATTCAATAATGTACATACATCTACCTTGCACATCCATTACCACTTGCACATGTACATACACCGTTCTATGTCATATGTCCTATTATTTGTATGTCTATTTATACTCTTACTCTTATTCTGTGTCTCACTGTAATGTTCTGTGTGCACTTGTTTCTCCTATCATCATCAAATATTCCTTGTGTATGTGAGAACACTTGGCAATAAAGCTCATTCTGATTCTGATTTTGATTCTGAAGATGACAATGACACAGACAAGCCCACGTTACCATAATCGCTGCAATTTTAATCTTGAAATATCCGCTTGTCCTGGTGTAAAATGAAGGCACTGCATAATGAAACTACTCTTTTTCATGGTGTGGAGTGTTTATTTGGCACGCATTAATTTAACTGCTGCAGTGGTGGACTCGACTCCAGTTACAGAGCGCAGCTGTAAAGTTTCGCTGTCGTAAAAGTCCCTTTAAAAAATCTCTCAATAAATTACGCATTTATTTACACTTATTAAATTAAAACCAGTAATGTAATGACAGGAACATCACCCATTGTAATGAAGTAAAATAGCCCTTATGACTCATGCACTATATTCCAAGTCTTCTAAAGTTATACAGTAGTCTTGTGTAAGAAACAGACCCAAATTTAAGTCGTTATTCACTGAAAATCATCTCTTCCGCTGAAGAGCTCAAATCTCATTTGTGTTTGCTTTCAATTTAAATATGGCGACTTTAGATGCATCACTCTACTTCATTGCCTCCAAAGGTTTACTGGTTCTCGCATATGCCGTAACTGAAGGTGGCGTGCAAGTGTGAATAAGTGCAATGGATAGAGCTGTCTGAATTAACGCGTTAATGCGTGCAATTAATGAAAATAGTTTGACGCGTAAATTTTTCTTAATCGCGATTAATGCGTTTACCATTAATACAGCATAAACCAGTATAAAGACTTGGAATCATTACACTGATGCACACTTCACAACACACACAACGGCGCTTCCGTGTAGTGATAAAATGATGGAGAAAGGACCTCTTAACACTATTTGATGTACAAAAAAGCCCAGATGGGACTTGTGACAGAAATCAAGTATTTATCAGCTTATGTAAGGCACATTTTAATTACCACAGAAGCATGTCAAGTGTTAAATATCTCCAAAAACACACAGAATGAGACGTTTTTGTCTTCAAGCGCTTTTCATGTGGAGTTCAAAGTGACGCTTGACACTGGCGTTGATGCCCTGATGCGAATCATGAACGCAGCTTCACCATTGCTACATGTATGAAAGCGGATAGCCACAGTCTAACGGATGATAAATATTGTAGAGGATGAGAGTTTAAGAGATTTAATGTGCATTGCAATGAAAATGCATCCTATGCAAGGACTGGTTTTTTCAATTAGTCAACCTCCCAATTAGACTTTGAGAAATGGTTAATGTTGGAGCTATTTTAGTGCATTTCTATCTTTATACTGTGTAAGGCTTTGTTTAGAACATGTTAATAAAGCATTATATTGTTACACATTTTTTTGCTTTCTTTACTAGCTGTCCTAAATGCATTTTGACAGGAAAAGAAGTATGTATAGTGTGAAATGTAGCATCTTCAAAATCTGCGATTAATCGCGATTAACTACAAAAAATTATGCGATTAATCGCGATTAAAATTGTAATCTACTGACAGCACAATTATTGGAGAATGAGATTTGAGAGCTGCATCGGAGGAGAAGATTTACAGTAGGTCTATAGTGAAAACAACTTAACTTTTGGTCGTTCCTCACACATAATGTAGCTATTCCAGAAGACTTGTAATATTGCACACAAGTCATATAAAGGATCACTGCCCTCTTGATTTCACTCCACTGGCTGCCTGTAGCTGCCCACATCAAATTCAAGGCTTCGACTTTGGCCTTCAGGACAGCCAGTGTACAGCACTCTCTTACTTAAAACTCACTCCTCCGGGTTTATGACCTCTTTCGCTCCCTGTGATCAAAGAATGAGTGGCGCCTGGTGGTTCTATTGCAACATGGCACAAAGTTGCTCTCCAGATCATTCACATTCTCAGTTTCTCTGTGGTTGAATGCGCTTACAACCTCCACCAGATCTGCTGAGACCTTCTCAACATTCAAAAACCACCTGAAGACACATCTCTTCCATGAGTACTTAATCAGTTCACAAGCAAAAGGCAGAAAAGCTAAATGACTAAATGTAAATAAAGTACTAATGATACATTTAGGGTCCTTTTATTTTTAGAGCTTTACAGCCGTCAAAAATAGGAACTATCACATTAGTATTATATCCCTGCAAAAGCTCTTCGAACGCGGCCTTGAAAGGAAAGCTGAACTGAATCGTATCTTATAAATGGAGCCGTTATCTTGCGCTCTGTCCTTCACTGGCTCTATAAAAGCATCTTGCGGTCTCCTCCTCTTTGCCATCTCAGAACATGCTACCGGCCGTCGTGAAGCTCTGCTGTGGAATCTCTTATCCACACTTACGGAGCATGGCAGGTAACTCTACGACATCACTTCCTCATTAATGCATCCATTCAGTGGATGAGTTTCTGTGGCTGGGGAGTGATTTGGACTTTTTAAGAAGACTGATGATAAAGATTATCTATTGTCTTTTATTTATGATTTCTTTTCTAACTCTCCTTTGGCAGGGCTGCAGCGAGCAGCTCTTGCAGCGTTGGGTCAGGAGCTCTCGCATTTACAGAACGCAGGACACATTATTCATCCTGCATGGAGCGGATCTCTGAGGTGGTCTTGGGGGAAGGAGTTTAAAAGTGAGTGTGTGCATCCACATTTTAGCTTCCTTTTCTAGATGATATTTAATTCCATACAGTAACCCCCAAAACACTCAAAAAATCTTTTTTTGAATAATTTTCCTGTAAAAATATCAAAACATCCTTAAAACAAGACACATTTACCTGGGAAGCCAAATATTAAAGGATATTTTCTTATCTTAATTTAAGCATAATCTGTCTGAGGTTTATGCTTAAAACAAGAAAAAAATATTTGCAAAAAAAAAAAAGTTAAAAAACTCAATTCAAGTTTTTTCAATGAAAACAAAGTCCTATCTTACACAGTTTAGCTTCTCAAGTTAAGCTTTATTGTTTAAAAGGGTTAAATGTTTTACAGTAAATGGAAAATAAAAATTTGTATATACTGTATACACACACACACACACACACACACACACACACACACACACACACACACACACACATATTTTTACCTAAATATAATTAAACTGTGATTAATATAAATATTTTATTATTCAGTTTTTTGTCTTTTTATATAGTTTTTTTTAAATTAATAATTTAATGATATTTGTTAATAATTATTAAATATTAAATAATAATTAAATATATATATATATATATATATATATATATATATATATATATATATATATATATATATACATACATAAATAATAATATATATATATATATATATATATATATATATATATATATTATTATTATTATTATTATTATTATTTATTATAGGATTTAATTTAAGAAATATATGATATTTAATTAAATGTAATTATATAATTAAAGATTAATGCTTAAATTATATAGAATTTATAAGTAAGTTTATGTTGTTTCAAAATGTTTACATTTTCTACAGGACAATAGGACATAAAAAATAATAAAATATATTGAATATTTTATTGAATATTTTGTTATTCAGTTTGTCTCTGTGTAACTTTTTAATTAACAATTAAGTGATACTTGTTAATAATTTTTTAATTTTACATAATAATTATGTACATATATACATATATGAAATATTATTATTATTAATTATGATATAATTACATTTAATACATTTATAATATATAAATAAATGTAATTATATAATTAAAGATTAATGCTAAAATTATATACAATATATACAAAAACACTAAAAAACTTTTTTTTGCCAATGGAGTAATGGTATATTCTTTAAAAACAACTCTCAAGTCAGTTTATGTTGTTTTAAAATGTAAAAAAAATTTCACTGGACATTAGGACAAAAAAATATATAAATAAATAACAAATAAAATAAGAATAATATGTATTGAATATTTTACTGAATTATTATTTTTTCTTTCATTTTTTGTCTATGTATCTACTGTTAATATACACCGGTCAGCCACAACATTAAAACCACCTGCCTAATATTGTGTAGGTCCCCCTCGTGCCGCCAAAACAGCGCCAACCCGCATCTCAGAACAGCATTCTGACGTGATATTCTTCTCACCACAATTGTACAGAGCGGTTATCTGAGTTACCGTAGACTTTGTCAGTTTGAACTAGTCTGGTCATTCTCTGTTGACCTCTCTCAACAACAAGGTGTTTCCATCCACAGAACTGCCACTCACTGGATGTTTTTTGTTTTTGGCACCATTCGGAGTAAATTCTAGAGACTGTTGTGTGTGAAAATCCCAGGAGATAAGCAGTTACAGAAATACTCAAACCTGCCCATCTGGCACCAACAATCATGTCACGGTCCAAATCACTGAGATCAATTTTTTCCCCATTCTGATGGTTGATGTGAACATTAAATTTAGCTCCTGTCCTGTATCTGCATGATTGTATGCACTGCACTGCTGCCACACGATTGGCTGATTAGATAATCCCATAGATGCTTGTTGGTGCCAGACGGGCTGGTTTTAGTGTGCTTTTGCTATCGTTCTCTCAAATACATGATGTTTACGTTTTAAATGTGTTATCTAATGTAATGACATTCAGACATTTTTAAATGTCTACGCCCTTGGTCCAAATACTTTTTGGGGCAAATTTATTAATGTATCTTCAATTATACAAGCTTTATACCAATTATACAAACTATATACTACTTTATACCAACTTTGGCACTCAAATATGACTGACCACATGTCAATTGAACGTCCATAGAGACAGAACAAGTGGGGACAAAAGATGCTGCATTGGGTGATGAGGACGTATGTTATCTGAGACAAGGCGAAGAGGCCCTGAAAAAAGCTCAAGAAATCGTGGAGTCCAAGGACGGATGGAAAATCGAGCTGGCCGAGGTGATGAAATTTGGTGAAATTTAAACACACTTTTGGTGTACAGCAAACCAAACTCTATTTTCACTTTAAATTCTCCCCAAAATATTTTCCTTTAGAAGAACGGAGAAGTGATCTATAGCAAAGTTCTCAAGGGTAACCGGAAGGTTTTCCGACTGGAAGCAGAGCTGGACGCAACGCCAGAGGAACTTTATGACATCCTGTTCATAAGAGTGGAAGAGATGCACCAATGGAACCCAAGCATCGGACAAATCAAAGTAAGACTCACGCAAATCCTTTGATTCGAGATTGAAGAGTATCTGTATGAACAAGCTTGATGCGTTCAATGGAGTATTATCAGTTTTACACGTGAACATATTAACTTCGAGTAAGTTCATGTAAAGTTTAGACTCTTTGCAGGACGAGGAGTATAGTATATCCACATGAATCTAATCTTGTGTAGCCAGATTTTTCCCCTTTTTCTCCCAATTTGGAATGCCCAATTCCCAATGCGCTCTAAGTCCTCGTGGTGGCGTAGTGACTCGCCTCAATCTGGGTGATGGAGGACGAATCTCAGTTGCCTCCACGTCTGAGACCGTCAATCCGCACATCTTATCACGTGGCTTGTTGAGCACGTTGCCACGGAGACATAGCGCGTGTGGAGGCCTTACGCTATTCTCCGTGGCATCCACGCACAACTCACCACACACCCCACCGAGAGCGAGAACCACATTATAGCGACCACGAGGAGGTTACCCCATGTGACTCTACCCTCCCTAGCAACCGGGCCAATTTGGTTGCTTAGGAGACCTGGCTGGAGTCATTCAGCATGCCCTGGGATTCGTGGGTACTTTTCACTCTTAAGTAAATTTCTAATGAAAAAACTTTACTTTTACTTCATTACAATGGGCAACATTCCTGTCGTTACATTACCGGTTTTAATTGAATAAGTATAAATAAAAGCGTAATTTATTGAGAGATTTTTGTAGCAGCAAGCATGCCAAATAAACACTCCACACCATGAAAAAGAGTAGTTTCGTCATGCAGTGCCTTCATTTTACACCAGGACAAGCGGATATTTCAAGATTAAAATTGCAGCGATTATGGTAACGTGGGCTTGTCTGTGTCATTGTCATTTTAGGGTGATTCTGTAACTATGGGCTCTTATGACCTCCTATATACTATATAAGTATACATTTTTCTATCAGTGCTGCAATATATCAGTGCATGTAAACATCTGCGTTAAGTGTAAATGTCTTATGCTTTGCAGATCGCATGGTTGACAGATGCGGCGTTTTTTTCTCACACACAACAGAGCTCTGAATTTAAATAAGCCCAACACGCTTCAAAATACAGAGATAAGTTACAGTTTACCCTTAGTGTACAGAACTAATGATCTAAATTCTTCCGACACTGAAATACTGTAACTACACTGAACTAAGAATCCATACAGGACTTTTGAAATAGTGACAGTAGGCGTTAATAAAGCATGATCTTGTTTCGTTTTATTCAGCATTACATATATTGGGACTGTGGGACATTTGTTCACATTTTTCACCATAAAAATGACTAGAAACTGGTTTCCAAACTTCTCTTCTAATTGACAGATTCGTCCAAATCTGACAAGCGTCCTTAAAGTGATAGTTCAATAAATTAAAGTTCTGCCATAATTTCCCTCATGTTATTCCAAACCCGTGTGACTTTCTGTATTTTGTGGAACCCAAAAAAGATATTAGACATAATGTTAGAGACTGACAGTCTCAGTCACCATTCCCTTTTAAAATATGGAAGAAAAAACATGCCGTGACAGTAAATGGTGTCTATAAGGCTAACATTCTGTCTGATATCTCTTTAATTGTGTTGCATTAAAGAAAGTCATATGGTTTGAAACAACATGAGGGTGTATGATGACATTTTCCATTAATAATAATAATTATTATCATTATTCTGTAGTACATGTTAAATATGTTTTATGTAATGGAATATTGGGGCGTAATTGTCCATTATGTTTTATGTGGAAGTAACTAGTTACTTGCTACTTGAGTACTTTCTTACTCTTCCTCGAGTAGTTTTTTACAATGCTACTTTTACTTCTACTTGAGTAATAATTGTTTTTAAAAGTAATTGTACTTTTACTTGAGTAAAGATTTTGGGTATTGTACCCACCTCTGCTTGAGAAGCAAAATTACATGGATATTTTGTCTTGTTTACAGAGAAATCTAACAAAATGTGTTATCATTTATGTTTATAACAAGAAAAACTATTCGCCATTGGGGTAAGAAATAAAACCTGATTCAAAGGAAAATACGTTTATTGTTCTTCCACTATAGGCAACTATTTTTTTCTTGATTTAATCATAAACCGCACCAAATTTTGTTTGATTTGGCTGAGAACAAAACGTAATATCTTATACCATTCTGCTTCTCGAGAAAATTTCACTTGTTTTAAGGATGTTTTTGTTTTTTTTACCATAAAATTAGAAAATAAAAAATATTTGCAGTGAAAGTGTTTGTGAAGGTTTTGATCACATTGATCAGAGATCCGTTAAAAGAAACATCTGTCAATTAATCTGTGCAGTATCAGTGATATTTGTTCTCCTCCAGCTGCTGCGGTCCAGTTAGAAATGCTTTATAATTAAAATCAGCATCTTCATTTCTCAGGTTTTGAAACATGTGGGGAAGAGCACCATGGTTACACATGAGGTGTCTGCAGAAACAGCAGGAAATCTGATTGGCCAGCGGGACTTCCTGAGTGTCAGGCATTCGTCAAAGAGCGAGACACATGTGTATTTAGGTGGAGCTGCAACTCGGTTGGAGTCTCTTCCGCCCCAGCCAGGGTTTGTCAGGTAATTACAGCACACATTAAACCTTTAAGCTCTGAAGGTGTTTTTAAAAATGTCCTGTTTCAGTGGCATACCCAAAATTAAAAGCTTATAACTCTAAAAAACAAAAACAAAAAACAAACAAGGAGGGTCAAGTGTTTGGTATCATTGTAAAGAAAACTTTTCAGATTGTGTAATGATATAGATTATGATACATTATGAGACTCTGAAAAATCAAAAAAATAAATAAGTAAATTGAGCAGAAAATTTACTTTTTTCATATTTGACATTATATATCTCTGGGTGTAAATAAGGTAACTCCGAAAATCTGCGTTCGTTTTGTTCCAAATCATGTCAGCTGTATCTGAGAAAACTTTTGTGTTGATACGACAAGCAATCAAAAGTTATAGCATTACAAAAATAATTTATCATAGTGTCCAAAAACATCTCCAAACAAATAAAACATAATAATTGTACATAAGAACTAATTACACATGCAAACACAACAATGACTAAAGGTTTGCATAGCATGCAGACATGATTTTAGTAATGAGATTTCACAGAATGAGTTTCATTCTGTGTCATTTGAGTCATCATTGAGTCTGTGTCATGTATTTGGCGCCATCTCCTGGTGGACATATGTAACATTGTGCTTCATGTGGATTATCTAATGATCTGTGCATCTGATTATCTTGTTTGTGGACTCGACTGAAAGATAATCACCTCCTCTAAGTAATGTTATGTGATATTTTATGTTCTGTTTATTTTTTGTGAAGTTATAAGTGAAAATACAGCATATAAGCAACATTAACATAATTGTCAAAGACATATATTTAGCTATTACTCGCTATATGTTTGTCTGTGAGTAAAACAAATAGGCTGGTTGTATTCTACTCTTTGAGAGCAACATATGACACATGGCTATTTGATCAGTCTGATGTTTTTATGAAGAGCTTCTAAGCTTTTAAATGATACCTATTTTGTGTTGGTCAAGAATGTAGTTGTTAATATTTTGACAATTATTTGCTTTTCTCTCGGGCCCATCCGAGCTTAAAGGGTTCAAAAAATGGAGGCTGTGCAAGTTCAAAAGTTTAATTCATCTAAAATGTGTTGGGATTGATTTATCTCAAAGATATCACTCATAATATTTGGTCAAGTGATTGCCAACCTTTCTCAAAAACTGATAATAATCTTTGCCTTGAAGGAACACTCACACTCATGTTGTTTCAACATGGTATTATTATTATTTTATAATTATTATTATATATTTTTTGTAGTAAAAATATCACAACATTCTTAAAACAAGATACATTTACTAGAGAACCAAAATTGTATAATATATGAAGACTTGTTTTTTTAGAGAATATAACTTTAATTTAGCGTATTTTTCTTACCCCATTGTTTGTTTTTCTTCTTCCTGATGACCAGGGATGCAAACTATTCACCTTTCAGCTAAAGTTACGTTTTCTGATGCTAATTTGGCCATAGTGTTTTGTGACATTTTCTACATTTCCCTTATTAAAATCACTTGAAAGGGTTCCTTTAAGCTTAAACACTTAAAAAATGCTTTAAATACAACAAAAAAATTAACTTAAAATTATACATCTGGAACACCTGCTATGACTTTATCACCTTTTTCACCTTATTTGTTTGCATCCATGATTATAATCCTCACCAAATGAAGTTTGTTTTGAGCTTTAAACAAGAAAAAAAAAAAAAACTATTTGCCTAAGAGCCAATTCATAAACAAGTTTGCTTCTCGAGTAAATGTATCATGTTTTAAAGATGTTAAGATATTTTTTCTTAAAAACAACACAAAACACTGATTAAGAAAATGATTTTCTGCTGTGTTCTCAAATGTCATGTGACAGATTTTGATGTGGCAAGTTTAAAAAATGTGAGATTTGAGAGTTATGGCATAGAGCCAGATTATCAGTGAATAATGACTTACATTTTTGTCTATTTTCCACACAAAGCTATTGCATGACTTCAAAAGACTTGGAATATAGTGCAAATGCCGTAAAGACTATTATGCTATGGAAGCTAGGAAAAGCAGAAGCTCAGACATTCTGCCTAACATCACTTTTGTGCTCCACAGAAGAAAGAAAATAACACTGGGTTGGAAAGATTCATGTAGGTCGAAATGTCCAAAATGAAAATGTCAAAGAAAAAGTGATTTCTCTCAGTGATTAAAAAGATGGTCTTTACATTTAGTGTTTTTGATTTGTTTGAGCCTGTGATGGTGTTTGTTTTGTGCAGGGCTGAAGATGGCCCCACCTGTATCATCCTGCAGCCGCTCCATGGTCACCCAGGGAAGAGTCACTTCATCTGGCTGCTCAACATGGATGTGAAGGTACAGAACATGTTCCTGTACATATATGTGAAGATTCCAGGTGTTAATGTGATCGCCCTGACCATTTGACCACCAGCAGCTAAACAGAAACAAATTAGGGAAAATGTCACATTCCACCAAAGTACGTAAAATATTAGACAGTGATATTAGAGAGCAATAATGCCTAAAACGTTTATAAATATTACATTTAATAATACTGCATAAGTATTGTGTCTGTACTGTGAAAAAGGAGAACTTTGCCAATGCAGTATTGTCAAGTTGTGCATGAATTACTGTTCAATTACTGTAATGAGTATTGTAAGAGTACTTTGACAATATTGTAAAAGTAATCTGAGTTTTGTGGCAATGCTGTACAAGTACTGTGTGTATATTGTGACAATACTATATGTGTACTATGAGAGTATTGTTACAGTACTTTGCGAATACTTTGCGAGGACTGTATGGGAACTGTAAGTGTATTATTACAATACTTTGCAAATACTTGCAGAGTATTGTGGGAGTATCCCTACTGTAGTTTGCAAGTACTTCACAAGGACTGTGAGAGTATTGGTACAATACTTTTCATTACTTGGTGAGTACTTTGTGAGTACTGTGAGAGTATTGTTACAGTACTTTGTAAGTACTGTGAGATTATCGCTACAGTACTTTGCGAGTAGTGTACTAGTATTGTGTGAGCTTTGAAACTGTACTTTGCCAGTACATTATGAGTAATGTGTGATATTTTTACAGTACTTTGCGAGTACTATACAAGGACCATGAAAGTATTGGTTCGAATATTTGAAGAGTACTTTGTGAGTACTGTGAGAATATTGTTACTGTACTTTGCGAGTACTGGATGAGTAATGTGTAAGTATTGAAACTACTTTGTGAGTACTGTATGAGTACAATGAGTATGGTTACAGTACTTTGCGAGTACTGTATGAATACTGTGTGAGTATTATAACTATACTTTGCAAGTACTAAATGAGTACTGTGCGAGAATTGTTACTGTACTTTGCGAATAATGTATGAGTACTATGAGTATAGTTACAGTACTTTGAGTACTGTATATGTACTGTGTGTATTGTTACAGTATTTTGCGAGTACTGTATGAGTACTGTGAGTATTGTGATTGTACTTTGTGAGTACTAAGAGAGTATTGTAGCTGTACTTTGTGAGTACTATATGAGAACTATGAATTTTTTTACAGTACTTTGCGAGTAATAGGAATATGGTGAGTACTGTATGAGTACTGTGTGAGTATTGTTAGAGTACTTTGGGAGTACTGTACAAATGTTGTGTGCGTTTTGTAACTGTAATTTATGAGTACTGTATGAGTACCATGAGTATGGTTACAGTACTTTGCGAGTACTGTAGGAGTGCTGTGTGAGTTTTGTAACTGTACTCTGTGAGTACCATGAGTATGATTACAGTACTTTGTGAGTACTTTACAAGGAGTCTGAGAGTATTTTTACAATACTTTTCAAATACTTGTACTTTGAGAGTACTGTGTGATTATTGTAACTGTACTTTGTGAGTAATGTATGAGTACTATAAGTATGGTTACAGTACTTTGCAAGTACTGTATGAGTGCTGTGTGAGTATTGTTACTGTACTTTACGAGTACTGTATGCATATTGTTACTGTACTTTATGAGTACTGAATGAGTATTGTGAGTATTGTGATTGTACTTTGTGAGTACTGTGAGAGTATTGTTACAGTACTTTTAAAATTATTGGCGAGTACATTGCGAGTACTGTGTGAGTATTGTAGCTGTACTTTTTGAGTACTGTATGAGGACTATGCGTTTTGTTTCAGTACTTTGCAAGTACTGTATGAGTAATATGAGTATGGTTACAGTACTTTATGAGAACTGTATGAGTATTGTAACTGTACTTTGCGAGTACTAGGAGTATGGTGAGTACTGTGTGAGTATGGTAACGGTACTTTGCGAGTACTGTACGAGTGCTGTCTGAGTTTTGTAACTGTACTGTATGAGTACCATGAGTATGGTTACAGTACTTTACGAGTATTGTACGAGGAGTGTGAGAGTATTATTACAATACTTTTCAAATACTTATGAATACTTTGCAAGTACTGTGTGAGTATTGTAACTGTATGTTGTGAGTAATGTATGAGTACTATAAGAATCAGAATCAGAATCAGAATGAGCTTTATTGCCAAGTATGCTTACACATACAAGGAATTTGTCTTGGTGACAGGAGCTTCCAGTACACAACAATACAAAAACAGAAACAAGTAATAACAAATAATTAAAGGAATCAAAAAATAGATAAATATTGAAAAGAAAAAAGTATATATAGAATACACAATAGACAATATATATATATATATATCCAGAGTGATTTTTCCAGCCTTTTTCCTCACTCTGGAAGTGTATCATTCTTGAAGGGGGGCAGGGGGCAACCAATAATCCTCTCAGCAGTCCGAACTGTCCTTTGTAGTCTTCTAATGTCTGATTTCGTAGCTGAACCAAACCAGACAGTTATTGAAGTGCAGAGGACAGACTCAATGACTTCTGAGTAGAACTGTTTCAGCAGTGCCTGTGGCAGGTTGAACTTCCTCAGCTGGTGAAGAAGTACAACCTCTGCTGGGCCTTTTTCACAGTGGAGTCAATGTGTGTCTCCCACTTCAGGTCCTGTGAGATGGTAGTGCCCAGGAACCTGAATGACTCCACTGATGCCACAGTGCTGTTTAGAATGGTGAGGGGGGTCAGTGTTGGGGTGTTCCTCCTAAAGTCCTCAATCATCTCCACCGTTTTGAGCGTGTTCAGCTAAAGGTTGTTTTGACTGCACCAGACAGCCAGCTGTTCAACCTCCCTTCTGTATGCAGACTCATCGTCATCTTGGATGAGGCCGATGACAGTGGTGTCATCTGCAAACTTCAGGAGCTTGACAGAGGGGTCCTTGGCGATGCAGTCATTGGTGTATAGGGAGAAGAGTAGTGGGGAGAGCACACATCCCTGGGGGGCACCAGTGCTGATTGTACAGGTGCTGGAAGTGAATTTCCCATCTCACAAGCTGCTGCCTGTCCGTCAGAAAGCTGGTGATCCACTGACAGATAGACATGGGAACAGAGAGTTGGTGTAATTTAGTCCGGAGAATAGCTGGGATGATGGTGTTGAAAGCCGAACTGAAGTCCATAAAAAGGATCCTTCATATGTCCCTGGTCTGTCCAGATGTTGCAGGATATGATGCAATCCCATGTTGACTGCATCATCCATAAGAATGTTTAAAGTGCTTTGCAAGTACTGTGAGAGTATTGGTACAATACTTTTCAAATTCTTGGGGAGTACTTTGCGAGTACTGTGTGAGTACTAAGAGTATTGTTACAGTACTTTGAGACTACTATACAAGAACTGTGAAAGTATTGTTATTCAGCTTGTGGGTAGTGTAGAATACAGTGAGAGTATTGGTACAGCACTTTGCAAGTACGAGTATTGTATTAGTATTATGTGAAGTGCTGTGTGAATATTGTGATAGTACTTTGTGTATATTAAACTGAATATGTTGCTGTGAAGTGTGTCTGTCCAGCACTGATGTAGTTTGTTACTGTATTGTCAGGGCTGGCTGCCCACATCACTCGTGAATAAAGCTCTTCCTCGAGCTCAGGTGGACTTCACCAAACACCTGCGGCGGCGTCTGGCTGCACAGAACCCAGAGGACAGCAGAACATGAGTGACACGCAGCTCACCGCAGGATTCTGATGCAGACACCGATGGAACTGTCCTTTCCTTAAAACCAGAGCACTGCGGAACATTCTGTC
Organism: Myxocyprinus asiaticus; assembly: GCF_019703515.2. Taxonomy (NCBI): domain Eukaryota; kingdom Metazoa; phylum Chordata; class Actinopteri; order Cypriniformes; family Catostomidae; genus Myxocyprinus; species Myxocyprinus asiaticus. Next base: position 42,971,568 of record NC_059375.1, read on the forward strand.
TGAGCTGTGATGATGTAAGCGGATGAGCCTGAGGCGATACTTCAGTGACTGAACACAGACAGCAGAGAATGATATAGGAACACACAGCCATGCAACATACACCTCAAAATGACTGGATTGGTTACAGTTGTACAGTGATAAAGAGAAGACAACTGATGTGGAAGTTATTCAAGTAGCCAATTAACTACTCATGAAATTGATTAGAGCATATGAAATGACAATAAAAATTAAAATATCCATATTTTTTCACTGTAATGTAGTATTTTGTGTGATTTTGTGCTTAAAGGAAAAATGGAAATTCTGTCATAATTTACCCACCCTAATGTCGTTCCAAACCTCTATGCTGTTATGTTTTCCCTGGGACACACAAGGAAAACTTATGAAGTACCTTTATGCGGCTCTTTTACATACGTCTCAACAGTCTATATTGACCACGTCTGTCAAGTTCCAAAAAGAACCAAAAAGCACTAAATAAGAAACATAATAATAGTTCACATGACTATAATATATATATAATATAATATAATATAATATAGTGCACTACATTCAAAGTCTTCTGAAGTCATGTGATAGCTAGCCCGATCTCATGAAAATTATGTGTCTGTTGACATTTTTCAAAATGACATTACGATTAGGTTAAGGTTAATGCTCTAAAAATTTGTTAAAATCAACAAATCCGACCTCCCTACCCTAAACCTTAAACCTAACCGATAGTGTCAGAAAAAGCACATGAGATGAAAAACACAACCACGTAATTTTGCGGTGCTTCTATGACACTTTGCACTCATGTGTCGTCTCGTGTTCTCTTTAAGACTCATACTCCTTTACATCACAAGTGCAACGCTCTATCAGTTGAGCTACTGCGCAATTTGACCACACTCGAACAAGCTCATAAATGTAGTTTATTATGTAATGCAAATGTTAAAATGAGTCATGCACTATAGTAAAAGTGTTTAAATGTCATAAGATAGCATTGTGTGAAGAACAGAGAGAAAAGGAAGAGTTTATATATGATAATTTTCCTTCCTTTCTTATCTGGGAAACAAGACTGTGTAGCCGCAGACGTGCTGGTCGAGTCGGGTGTTATCATGCAGTCCGTGTCCGTCTGAGGTCATGAAGACAGCGTGCAGAAAGGAGATACTATCACTGTAAGGGAATATCAATTCGGCAGACACAGTGTGTGTTCTCTGCGGATTTCACACTTCAAACCGGACAAATGACAAGCTGGAGAGGTGAAAGGCGTTTCATAAAACACAGACTATTAGAGATAAAAGTTCACCCATGAGAGATGTCTGTCTAAAAAACTGCAGAATGTCCTTTAGAGACAGAGAAAAACTGCAGACCATCAGTAGAGGACAATGACTCTTTACATTCCAGTGAAAAGACTTTAGGCATGACTCACATCCAGTATGCAATGATGTAATGATGTTAAAACTGAATCACATCTTTTAAAAGATCATTTAGTCCTCTCTAATGAACAAGAATAAAAGTATGTGCATTACAGATTAATTAAACTATAGAGAATAGAAAAGATGTTGCAAAAACTGTTAAAGACTTTCTCAAAACTGTCCAGGTTCACTGCTGCTAAACAGAAAAAGAAGTTTGCTAATGCTATAATCAATATGCATGTAACTGCAAAGGGATAAATTATAAATCATAAACCATGAATAATAAATTATAAATCTAATGAATGCTCAACTTGTTCTCCCTGAAGCACTGCTGTTGGCTACAATATTCCAGGTGCCGTTTAAAAGATTAAAATTAATGCAAAAACAATGTTATACTTTGTTACACTGCAATAAATGTTGTAATGTCCCCTGAAAAAAATATTTAACATATTTAACTTTTTCTATGGACTTTAGAAGAAGAAATCATAACATTTGCTAGAGATAACTAACATTTACGTTTTGTTGCATCATTTGCCATATAATGACATGAGAAAACTATAAACCTCAAATATCAGCACTAAGCCAACAGTTTACAATGTAATAAACTATACTCATACCAAGCATTTTTTGTCTTGCTTTTCAGTAAAACATATTGAAATATTTTTAAAACAAGATACATTTACCGGAAAAGCAATATATTTGAAAATAAGACATATTGCTTCTCTGGTAAATGTATTTTGTTTCCTGCCAAGCCAAAATAATGTATACAAATATTAAAATATTTAAGAATATTCAAGCAATTTTGCATCTCAGTTAAATTTATATTTTTAATTAATACATTTTTAATTTTTATTTAATTAAAAATGTACATTTAATAAATGTAATATAATTTAATTTAAATAAATATAAAAAATTGTTTTGTGATTTTTCTCCCTTTTTCTCCCAATTTGGAATGACCAATTCCCAATGCGCTCTAAGTCCTCGTGGTGGTGTAGTGACTCGCCTCAATCTGGGTGGTGGAGGACGAATCTCAGTTGCCTCCGTGTCCGAGATGTCAATCCGCGCATCTTATCACGTGGCTTGTTGAGTACGTTACCGCGGAGACATAGCACGTGTGGAGGCTTCACGCTACTCTCAGCGGCATCCACACACAACTTACCACACGCCCCACCGAGAGTGAGAACCACATTATAGTGACCACGAGGAGGTCTACCCCATGAAGACCTGGCTGGAGTCACTCAGCACACCCTGGGATTTGAACTCGCGACTCCAGGGGTGGTAGTCAGCGTCAGTACTCGCTGAGATACCCAGGCCCCCAGTATAGTGATTTAATCAAATACATTAATTTTTGTTTCTGCCAACAAGACAAAATACAAACAATCAAGAATATTGAAGAAATTTTGCATTTCAATTAAATGTATATATATATATATATATATTTAAATGTACATTTAATAAATCTAATATAATTTAAATAAATATAATTTAATATTGATTTAATAAAATACATTTTTGTTTTGTTTTACTGCCAACAAGACAAAATACAAATACTCAAGAATATTGAAGAAATTTTGCATTTAAATTAAATTAACATTTTTATTTAAAATGTACATTTAATAACTGTAATATAATTTAATTTAAATAAATGTAATTTCATATTGATTTAATAAAATACATTTTTTTTTTCTGCCAACAAGACAAAATACAAATTTAAATGTACATTTTAAATGTAATACATTTTATTTAATTTACATAATTTAAAATAAATATTAATTAATCAATTAAAAATATGTGTGTGTTTTCTGCCAACAACACAAAAACAAACATTTAAATAATATTCTAGAATTTTTATTTTTTATTTTTTATACGAAAAATTAAGTTAAATTGATCTTGTTTTTAGGATGTTTTACTGGGGGAAAAAGACAGATACATCATGTAACATCTGAGAATTTAAGAGAGGCAATGACAGAGAGAGAGTGACAAGGAAAACATACAGAAAAGCAAGTAGAAAATAAATAACTCCACCCTTGTTTTCAATGTGTATATTTTCATGTATTTCATCTCCCTACAAATTAAAAATGTAATAAATATTAACACTTAAAGCTCTCATCCATGTATATACAAGTACTATACAATACAGAAATTAGGTTAAACCACAAAAGAGGGAAACCAGACTTCTTCATGACCTCTGGTGACCCCTGAGACCTTCCTCACACCTGCAACTATTTACAATATATACAGTACCACCTGAAAAATAGAGCCGTTAAAAAATACCAGAACATAAAGCATATGCAAGCACAACAAACACTGGACATGCATTAGAGGTGGTTTGTGTTTCACAGGTGAGCAGACATCATACCGGTTTGTTTCCTTTGAGAGTTCTGAAGAAAATCACCTACATGAGCACCAGGGAGACATCTAGAACTACAAGTACACTGATTTGTAATGCTTATGTAGTTTTGTGTAGTTCTGTTCAGCTACTTTAACTTAAAAATAGCTTTGTCATTTTAAAGTCAATGCGAAACAGCATTTGTAATCCATTTCAGGCTCATTTAACCTGTAAGCACCCACTTTTGAGGAGGAAAGTAAATAAGGTCATATTTACTATCATGTTGACTTTATAAGTTGGAGTATGAGAAAAACAACCAAACACAAAACTACACAAGAGTTACAAAGCAAACGTACCTAGCTAGATTCAATATAACACTGCTACAATTGACATGGCCATATATACCAGTAAATATTACACAGTATAGCATTTATCCTGATCAGAATAGAGAGGTGATTGTTGCACCTGACGTAGAGTCCAAGTGACAGCAGATTCTAGCAGTACAGAAGAACACAAAACAACACAAACGTACACAAAAAAACTAGCGGGAATGATTGCGATGCAGTCACTGCACAAGCAGACCTTTTAAATTACAGCACCTTTAAAACTTCTTATTTCATACTTTATTTTTTACTTGCATTTCAGGCCTGATCTCATGATAATCACATGACTGTGGCGACATTTTTGCAAAATAATATTACGTAGTTTATTGCACGTATTGCGGCAGTTCCGAGTTAAAATGTCCACTGTGTGGCGCTAAACAGATGAGGTTTTTAAGGTTAATGCTCTATCGAGTTTCAACTCAAAGAAACCGACCTCCTAACCCTAAGCTTTAAACCTAAACCTAACCGATAGTGTCATAACAAGCAAATGTGTGATGAAAACACAACCATGTCATTTTGTGGTGCTTCTATGACACTTTCAGCTCAGGTGTCGACTCGTGTGGTCTTCAGGACTCATACTCCTTTACATCACAAGTGCAATGCTTTATCAGTTGAGCTACCGTGCAATTTGATCACACTCGAACAAGCTTGTAAATGTAGATGATTATGTAATGCAAATATTAAAATGAGTCATGCACTATGGTAAAAGTGTTTAGATGTCATAAGATAGCACTGTGTGAGGAACAGGGCGAAAAGGAAGTGTTTACGAACTGATAATTGGCCGTTTTACTTTGTAAGTGAATAAAACTCGTTGCTGTTGTAGTGCCTCTAGTGTTCATTTCAATGAGCATACAACGAGCAACATAAAATTGTTTCGTAAAAATGCAGGTGTAGTAACGTGATTCTATGAGACCAAATTGTCCATTTCCTTATATAAAGCAGATCATTCTGGGAAGTGCAGTGGACAGGCTGAATGATGTTGTTTAACTCTGAGGTAACCAATCACTGCTCAATGCTTTGAGTCCACACGTTTGGAGATTTCATTCGGTGGCAAATGATGACAATCCATCACACTGCAAAAAAAAAAAAAAAAAAAAAAAAAAAATTATATATATATATATATATATATATATATATATATATATATATATATATATATAAAAATATTCTGGGTTCAGTACAAGTTGAGCTCAATCGGCAGCATTTGTGGCATAATGTTTAAAACAAAAATAATTTCGACTCATCCCTCCTTTAAAATTTGGGTTCTAGTGACACACGTACAATGGAAGACAATGGGGCCAATCTGTCAACGTTAAAATACTCACTGTTTCAAAAGTATAGCCATAAGATGTAAACAATATGTGTGTGAAAATCACAAACCAATTTTACTAACAAAACTTTCCAATTTTAAAACTTCACTGCCATTACAACTGCATGAAATCTAAAACAATAATTTAAACAACTTCACAGCTCAAATATTACACAAGTTTTAACAGAAGAATTAATGTAAGTGCTTTAATAAGAATTACAAGCTTCACATTTCTGCCTTTAAACCCTCCTAAAATTGGCCCCATTCAATTCCATTGTAAGTGCCTCACTGTAACATTGATTTTATTAAAGAAAAGGAAGGACGAGTCCAAATTAATGTTTGTGATTATCAATATTATGCCAAAAATGCTGTCGCTTGAGCTTAACTTGTATTGAACCTGGAATATCCCTTTAAGAAAATGATTATTTTACAGTGCAGCCATGTTGTCGGGCTGTGCTAACGATCATGTGACTGGTGAGTTCCTGTTTTTGAGGCCCCTCTTGGCCCCTGTGGAACTGTCCCTTTTTCTCCTGGTTGAAGGAAGCAAGTCTAAAGTGGTGTTTTGTTGTTGTAGTCCATCATGTGGCGGGCCGGTGGTGTTGACACTCAGCCCTGGAGGTAGAGGAGAAGTGATGAACTCTCTTACGCCCTCAGACGGGACGGTGGTGCTCATTGGAGCGGCGAGTGAGGACGCCGCCTCTGGTTTAGGGCTAGTGGCTGCAACGGTGAGATCAGAGACGGTGGGCCACAGTCTCCGGCCACTAGCTTTAGTGGTCTGGATCAGAGCGGTCAATGCAGTCGGTTGTGAAGGCGTCTGTAGTGTCGGATCAGGGCTCGTCTGTGGTAACGGGGGGAAAGTGAAATCTGGGAGCCATGAGAATGGAGGGTGTGTATCTGGAGATACTGTACTGAACCCCAACTTCCTGTTACAGGACTCACAGCAGAGTTTATGGTAGCCTGGGATCGAGCAGTACCGAGCCAGAACCTCCATCTGACAGAATATAGATTTATCACCAAGACACGGCTCATCTGGAGGGAGAAATGGAGATGAATCAGATGTTTTTGGACTGGACCATGGTATTGTTTCAAGTACAGTAAGTAAATATCATGGTATATGAATATGGTAATTAATCAGCTCCTTGATAGTATGAGTAGTGGGGGATTTGGGACCATCCCACCAAGTTTGGGGTCTCTACAATTTACGGTCTCTGACACCTATACACTTTTAGGGCAGAAAAAAGAATAATAAGAAATACAGTATGGTGTTTGGACCCCTATTTATGCATTCGAGAGCTTTGCAGATGTACATTTCTGAAATCGAAACACTAGATATAGGTATTTCACTAATTAAACAGCCACATGTGTCACTTATTCTTATTAAGAGTATTTTTGGATGCTCGAAAATCAAGATTTTGATATTATTGTTTTTATGTGAATAAATAAAGGTGTATTTCTAGTTTCAACATTATTTGTACTATAGATCTTTGTTTTGTTGGACAAGAAAAACTAGCTTCATATCATGTGACCCACATTTGTTTTTCGACCATTGAAAATGGATCAAATGTTAAATATTTACTCATGGATCCACAATGAGAGCCCCATATCTCTAGAAATTAACCATATAGGGCCTTGAAAATGAAGATACAAACAGAAACGTTTGTTTTGAACCAGAATCTAAAAGGATATTAAGATATCTTTAATATTTCTGGAGTTATAGGTGCTCCAACTTTGGAAAAATGACACAATAAAGTGTTTTTTTCCCATAGTTGGACTCATACCATTGGCATATAATGCAACAAGAGGTGCTGAAGTCAACTGATATTAGTAATAGATCTACCAATCTCTGTGCAAAAACAAAATCATGATGCTGACATCTTTCTAAGGTTATTTTTTGACCTGTAGTTTTGCTCCAAAATTATATGCGGAAATAGTCATTTTGACCCCTCTGAACAAAATAATGGATTACTCAATGAATATTGATCAAAGGCATTTAATATTTTGGCTTTGCTCATTATTTATGTTTATCTTACAATAGAAAAAAAATGTATATATATATATATATATATACATATCAAAAACAAAATTCTGAGCCTGGGACTTCTGGTTGAGTTTACAGAATGATGGAATGTTCAAAGGGATCGTTAGTCTGAAATCAGTAATGAATCAGTGTTAAACATCTTTCAGTGAGTCTCTTACTAGAGATTTTATCTAGCGTTTGTTCTGGAAGTTTCTCGCTCTCAGTGGTGAAATTGTCCAGTAGATCTTTAGTGGGAGTGGCCAAAGATGACTCTACTGAAAAACAACATAAACAGCACAGTTTCATATAGACAGGAAGTCATTGTGCAGTTCATTGCGACATTTGAATTGAAAGATTGTCTTAAGAGGTATATGAACGTGAAGCTGTTCGACATCAGTTAAAAATGGTTTCAATTCAATTACTATGAGAACACATGAGCTCTGTTTCTGCCTTGCTGTCTACATAGGCAGCTACCTTCTAAGGCAGCACCCAAACTAATAGCATGTTAATAAACAAATATTTTAATACTCTAATAAACATCAAAATACATAGCACACATACACTATATTGCCAAAAGTATTCGCTCATCTGCCTTTAGACGCATATGAACTTAAGTGACATCCCATTCTTAATCCATAGGGTTTAATATGACGTTGGCCCACCCTTTGCAGCTATAACAGCTTCAACTCTTCTGGGAAGGCTTTCCACAAGGTTTAGGAGTGTGTTTATGGGAATTTTTGACCATTCTTCCAGAAGCGCATTTGTGAGGTCAGACACTGATGTTGGACGAGAAGGCCTGGCTCGCAGTCTTCGCTCTAATTCATCCCAAAGGTGCTCTATCGGGTTGAGGTCAGGACTCTGTGCAGGCCAGTCAAGTTCTTCCACACCAAACTCGCTCATCCATGTCTTTATGGACCTTGCTTTGTGCACTGGTGCGCAGTCATGTTGGAACAGGAAGGGGCTATCCCCAAACTGTTCCCACAAAGTTGGGAGCATGGAATTGTCCAAAATCTCTTGGTATGCTGAAGCATTCAGACTTCCTTTCACTGGAACTAAGGGGCCAAGCCCAGCTCCTGAAAAACAACCCCACACCATAATCCCCCCTCCACCAAACTTCACAGTTGGCACAATGCAGTCAGACAAGTACCGTTCTCCTGGCAACCGCCAAACCCAGACTCGTCCATCAGATTGCCAGATGGAGAAGCATGATTCGTCACTCCAGAGAACGCGTCTCCACTGCTCTAGAGTCCAGTGGCGGCGTGCTTTACACCACTGCATCCGACGCTTTACATTGCACTTGGTGATGTATGGCTTGGATGCAGCTGCTTGGCCATGGAAACCCATTCCATGAAGCTCTCTATGCACTGTTCTTGAGCTAATCTGAAGGCCACATGAACTTTGGAGGTCTGTAGCGATTGACTCTGCAGAAAGTTGGCGACCTCTGCGCACTATGCGCCTCAGCATCCGCTTACAACGCTCTGTCATTTTACGTGGCCTACCACTTCGTGGCTGAGTTGCTGTCATTCCCAATCGCTTCCACTTTGTTATAATACCACTGACAGTTGACTGTGGAATATTTAGTAGTGAGGAAACTTAACGACTGGACTTGTTGCACAGGTGGCATCCTATCACAGTACCATGCTGGAATTCACTGAGCTCCTGAGAGCGGCCCATTCTTTCACAAATGTTTGTAGAAGCAGTCTGCATGCCTAGGTGCTTCATTTTATACACCTGTGGCCATGGAAGTGATTGGAACACCTGAATTCAATTATTTGGATGGGTGAGCGAATACTTTTGGCAATATAGTGTATATATTGGGTCAGTGCTTGTCTATATTCTAATGAATACATACTTCTTTATATTCTAATGAAACTACTTTCCCATCTCTTCTTCTTATGAAATGTTCAACATGTGTTACCTGTGCAGGGTGGCAGTTTGCAGATGGACACAGATTCTGGTTTGTCAGCATCACACTGACCCGCGCTGTTGTCTGTCGCGCTACAGATCACCTGACGCTGTCGAATACCTTCACCACAACTCACCGAACACTACAACAAACAACACAACACACACTCAGACGGAGAATGCAGTAATCTTTCAATTTCAGTTATTCACACATCATTCCAATGAGAGCTTTACTCCCTTAAAGTCTATGGAGGGCGCTATATTGCTTTAACTTTGAACCATTTGTCCTATAATCATAAGCTTATGACAATACCGATTTTGCCAGGATCGGCCATTTCACCTGTCTGGCATTTTAAATTTGAACGTTAACTGGTGTATCTTTTGAACACTTTGCCATATTGAAACAACACTTGGTAGGCATCATAGACACCATGTCCTGAGGGTACCTGAGGAGTTTGAAGAAAGCGCCACCTAGTGTTCAAAAGTTATAATCAATTTTATGAATGTGCTTATACCTTTTGTAAAAACAACAACAACAAAAAAAAACTGTCCAAAACTCATTGTCTTGGTATTTTCCATGGGATATGCTGATTCCAACGAAAACTCATTAGTCATTTTCGGCCTTATCGAATTAAATCTTTAAAAATCAATTACTGGGGGCAAATGTTAACCCCTTAAACTCTATGGATCCGCCAACAGGTCCAAAGGGGGGCACTATATTGTGAAAAAAGTTTACGCTTAAAACATTAAAGTCTCCGTATACATAAGTCAGGCATATGAGGTATCATTTGAAAGCTTAGAATCGGAACTTTTCAGAGATACCATCACTTGTGCACTTATGTTACTTAAAATAACAAAATAAGGCCTTAGGGGGCCTGGGTAGCTCAATGGTAAAATACGCTGGCTACCACCCCTGGAGTTCGCTAGTTTGCTAGCTCGAATCCCAGGGCGTGCTGAGTGACTCCAGCCAGGTCTCCTAAGCAACCAAATTGGCCCGGTTGCTAGGGAGGGTAGAGCCACATGGGGTAACCTCCTCGTGGTCGCTATAATGTGGTTTGTTCTTGGTGGGGCGCGTGGTGAATTGAGCGTGGATGCCGCGGTGGATGGCGTGAAGCCTCCACACGCGTTATGTCTCCGTGGCAACGCGCTCAACAAGCCATGTGATAAGATGCGCGGGTTGACTGTCTCAGACGCGGAGGCAACTGGGATTCATCCTCCGCCACCCGGACTGAAGCGAATCACTATGCGACCACGAGGACTTAGAGCGCATTGGGAATTGGGCATTCCAAATTTGGAGAAAAAGGGGAAAAAATCCAAAAAAAAAGGCCTCAAAACATTCACGTCGAAAATTAGCGCCCCCTAGAGGTAATGGGGTAGAAATATTTATATGAAAATAAAAATCCTTCACATAGCACCTTAATGGACAAGTCATATATCAAATGAAAGCTCTCATTCTCAGGAATGTGACTGTATAGGTTATTTTGTTGCCCTAATACAACAGTTCAAAAGATTTTCAAAAGAATCACAAAGTGAAATATGATTTCTTCAAATCATCAAATACAAACGTCTCTTTTATGCTCTCTTAACTGCTGCTGTAAGCCCCAAATAGCCAAAAACTTAACTTAAACCACATCTGCTTTTACCTTAGGGAGTTTTCTGAAAAATGAGCCATTTTTTATTTGTCTGTGAGCTTGCTTGTGTGAATAATCCAATGTTATATCTTAGATTCCCAGAACAAAATATGCCATCCAGAAGGAAAAGCATGCTAAACAAATCAAACAAAAACATGTTTTCGATTATTGATGATAAAAGGGGAGGATCTCAGCTTTCTAATGACACCTAGTTTAAGCTTCTAGTCCACTCAGAGGCCAAGATATTCAATGAAATAATGAGGGTGTTGCTTGAACTGAAAATTAGACTGAATGTCTATGGACGAGCACATCTGTGAGGGATAAAATGCGTTAGAGTGCCACCTACATTTCAGATCTATCTCTGCATGAGCTGACAGTTTTTAAATGTTTATGTGATTTTAAAAAAGTACAAAATACAACAAAACAGTAAGAAAGAAGAAGTTTGGGGAGCTACAATGATACACACATACACATAAAGCATAATTAGAAGGCAGTAATTCTGTAGACTCAGATTAAATGTGCTCCTGAGACAGGTCTAATATTTCATTAATTTGAGCTCATCTGAACACATTTGTGAAAGGTTTCACTGTTTCTTCTAAATTCTGTCTGCACAGATGTGACAAACACTTCAAAGTAGCTCACACAGACTCGATGAAATGAAAAAGCACTAAACTTTGTATGTGCTTTCCCATACAGAAATCTCATACATGCCAACACATTTATTACATGGCTCTCTGGAACTACAATCTACGTATGTGAGATAATATGTACGTTAATATAGTTTTCACTGATATAAAAATGTACATATATATGCAACATATATTTAAAAAATACTTTAAAAAAATTTAAAGTATTTTTAAATATATAATTTTTATATTTAAAAATGTTGCATCTATTTTCCCAAATAAAAATGGAATTTGAATATGTACAGATATGTTTAAATGGATAGAAATTACATTTTTAACATTTTTGTAAATAAACTTCTTATGTATCCTAAATACACACAGTTAAGTAATATTTTCACACTTTTTTGTATGTGCATAAATTACAGCTTGATTGAAAACGACGCCCAATAAAAATATTCTGCTCGCAATTGATATTTCCCTTGATTTGATTTATTTTCTTCAAACATTACTTGTCTCATATTTCATCTCAAGCATGCTCTTCACTGACACTTTATTACACTTAAACGTAATAATATGTATTTTTAGACTGCTAAAACAGTCAAATCTATACATAAAAGGCATTTGAAAAGTACCAAAATAAATGAAGGTCTAGTAAAAAGTTTCCAAGTCAGTTTTAATGTGACATTCATATAAGAAAAAGAAAAGAAAGTTGAAATCTGTTCCTGGAACATAAAAGTGCTTGAAGTTTAAGAAACACCCACATATGTTCATATATAGCCACATATCAGATTGCTGTATGATTTAATGCATATAATAGCAATAGAAGAAATAGACTAGCAATAGACATGCATTGTTTCCATTCAAAGGCTTATTTGCACTGGATATTTGCATGAATAGGCTTAGACTCTCTCTCTCTCTCTTTCTCTCTCTCTCTCTTACACAGATGGTAAACATGACACTCTGGGGAGATAAGTTCTACTTTCCCAAACATCCACAGACATGCTTCATCTTACACAGTGTGACAGGTATCAACAGTGAAATATTCACTAAAAAACATGCACACACCTGTGACCAGGCTCCAGTCCTCCACTGTGACACACATGCACTGGTGTTGCAGGCTCGCCGGGTCTCGGGACGCTCCTCGCTGCAGTATTTAGTATGCACGGGTTTGTTAGTGCCGTTCACAAGTGGCTGCATACACTGAACCACCCGAGACTGATAGCCCAGTTTACCACATGACTTACTGCACGGACCCCACTCCTCTACAACCCACCTGCATACAATTGAATGTATTGTTAACATTGTAATATTTCCTGCCTGAGGTACAAATAAACAGTCAGATGAAGTGAGGGTCACTGTTTCACTCACGTGGGTTGGCTACAGTTGTTTGTATTACAGCGTTTACGGATCGGTTTAGGCTTTTTGCTGATCTCACAGAAATTCCTGTGAACCAAACGACCATCACTTTTCCTCCGACAGCCATATTTAGTGTACTGAACTCCTGAGAGCACAAAAAAAATAAAATAAAAAAAAAATAAAAAACACATTATCATTTCAATTCATCTGGCACAGAAAGAACTGTCAGCCCTGTTACCATGATTTTGTATAGTAAACAATTGATTATCCCAATATACAGAAAACCATTCATTTATAATTCAATTTAATCTGGCTTGAAAATAATTAGATGAGTTAAAATTGTCAACCCTGTTACCATGAAGTTGTATGGTAAACAATTAATTATTAAAAACAAAACAAAAAAAATGTCATCTTAAAATTCTTGCTCTAATAAGCACTTTGTGGTGTGATGACATTGAGTGCAAGGATAGTAATGGTTATATGACCAGTAAAAATGTCAACCCTGTTACCTTTATGTAGGTATACCCCTTATACAGAGGACCATTTAATGATAATTTAATTTAAGCTGGTTCTGAAATAATTAAATGAGTTAAAAATGTCAACCCTGTTACCATGAAGTTGTATGGTAAACAATTAATTATTAAAAACAAAAACAAAATGTCATCTTAAAATTCTTGCTCTAATAAGCACTTTGTGGTGTGATGACATTGAGTGCAAGGATAGTAATGGTTATATGACCAGTAAAAATGTCAACCCTGTTACCTTTATATAGGTATACCCCTTATACAGAGGACTATTAAATGATAATTTAATTTAATCTGGTTCTGAAAGAATTGGACGAGGTAAAAATGTCAACCCTGTAACCGTGAATTTCTATGCACAGCAACTGATAATTTAAAAGAACATATTTGAAGAGCATTACATTCTTGCTCTAAAAAGCACTTCAAGGTGTCATGACCTTGTGTGCAAGGCAAGTAATGGCTACATGAATTGTAAAACTGTCAATCCTGTTAATTTTTTGTAGCTGTACCCCCTTGCACCCTTCAGTAAACCATTCAATTATAATTTTATTTAATCTGGCTCGGAAACAATTGGACAAGTTTAAAATGTCAACCCTGTTACCATGAATTTGCATGGTAAACAATTGATTATTGAAAAGGGGACACTTGTAGAAATATCAGCATTAAATTCTAGTTCTAATAATCACTTTATGGTGTCATGACCTTGAGTGCAAGGCAAGAAATGGCAGTAACTCTAAAACTGTCAACCCTGTTCTGTTAATATAGCTATACACCCCTGCACACTAAAGAAAACCATTCCATTATAGTATAAATTAATCTGGCACGGAAAGAATAGTCAACCCTGTTACCATGATATTGTATAGTAAAAAACGGATTATTGGAAAGCAGTAAATTCTTGTGTTAATAAGCACCTTGTAGATAGATTAGTCTTACTGAACTTTAAAACTGTCAACCCTGTAACCTCTCTAAAGGTGCAGTTAACACACCCCCATCATACAGAAACCATTCCATTAACATCTAAATTAATTTGGCACAGAAAGAAATTGACAAGTTTAAATTTCAACCCTGTTACCATGATACTGCGAGGTAAACAACTGATTATTCTGAATTATTATGAAAATCCCAGCATAAAATTCATGTTCTAATAAGCACTTTGTAGTGTCATGACCTTGAGCACAAGGCTAGTTTTGGCTACTGTACATAAACTGTAAAACTGATCTACAACACACACACCTCCACCGCAGGGTTTGGAACATTGCGACCAGCTCTTCAGCGCCCAATCATACGTGTCCAGTTCAGCCAGCAGCACGTTGTTGTTGGTGATGACCGGCAGAAGATCTTCATGAATGATGTATTTGTAACTCAGACTGATCTTGGTCTCCTCGGCCTGTGGGACGACCTGCTCACAGCGACAAACTCAACATCATCATCTGCTGTTTGAACAAAAAGCCCGTCATTTAAACGCTAAACTCTCTACACCTTTCTTACCAGCACCACAATGCCTTCATGGAGCGGCCCGATGGTCTTCAGCGATTCTTTGCCGTTTCCCAGTGAATATTCCCACTCCAAACCATTCTCAATGAAGCTCTTGGATTTGGCTTCCTCACCTTTAGCGTTCAAGATGAAACTGCCTGTGACTTGATTTTTAACGGCTGAGGAACACAAGCACAGACAGATGGGACGTTAAAAAGAGAAGCATCTTTAAACACAAATGACTTTCCATTTCCATTTACTTTTAAACACTTCCCCTCTATCCACCTTCCTCCACTCTGATATGTAACGGCTATTTCTTACGATCCAATCCATTCCCCATGGACAAATTAGAGTCTCACCCTACATTTTTTTGTCTTGTTGAAGATTCTATTTCATTTGGAAATATGTCACATTCTGGATGTTGACCATTAGTTGTTTCTTGTTTACTCTTCTCACTTTACATGAAAGCACTGTTTTCTGTAGTTAGTAAATCAGGCTCTCTGCATGAGCTGACTGGAGCTCAATGTTAATGTGATTTAAAAAAAGAAAAAAAAGAATAAGAAAATATCAGATTAAACCAGCAGGGAGACGTTTGAGGAGCTACAATGGTACACACACACAAACAAAGCATGATGAAAAAGCAGTAATTGGTCTCAATATACCAGACTGCCTTGGGTTTTATGGCACAAGAAAAAAGCATTGATTCCATGAGTACAAACTCACCAATTACATGCGGCGATGTGTCATTCTCTTCAATCACGATGTGTCGAGCGCCCGCAGGAATATCAAACATTTTCAGCAAGCCTAACAAACAGAGCGAGACAAAGAGAGTTTAACTGATTACATGTAAATAGAAATTATTATATTCTTACCAAGACACAATCAGATGGGTGAATATTTCACCCCAAATATAAGAAATTATGTTTGGCATTAAGAAAATGAGACCAGTTTTTAATACCAATGTGATATTTTGCATTGTGACATTTTAATTCTCAATTAATTCTCATTACTGTAATGCAAAGACATTTCATTTTCATTACTTTAAACGTGAAGTGTGTACTTTTTGTGCCTATAGTGTCACCAAATGGAATTGCAAAAATAATGTTTGTACCTGTCTTCTTCGGTGTTTTGGTGAGCATGAGTTTGACGGTGCGACAGTGCGAGTTGTCACCTTCACAAACACCGCACTTATCCTCCTGTTTATACGACCCCACCTCCTTATCACAACCAACATTCTGAGAGAGATAGGGGAACATATCAGATACACTGAAGAAGTGTGTGTAATGTTTATCCATGGTTAGTTTGTGTGTTTGTGTTAGTGTAGTCTAGGCGCAAGTGGTTTTGACGCAATTGCACATGCAAGGTGCTAATGGGCTGTGGCAAGTGCAATTTAATTCTGAGGTTCTTCTCCAGTTATTGCACCGACTGCGTCCGATTATATAATCCATTTCATGTCAAGCAACATCGATATACTACCACCCCTGGTGTCACGAGTTCAAATCCAGGGCATGCTGAGTGACTCCAGCCAGGTCTCCTAAGCAACCAAATTGGCCCGGTTGCTAGGGAGGGTAGAGTCACACGGGGTAACCTCCTTGTGGTCGCGATTAGTGGTTCTCGCTCTCAATGGGGCACGTGGTAAGTTGTGTGTGGATCACGGACAGTAGCATGAGCCTCCACATGCTGTGAGTCTCCACGGTGTCATGCGCGAGTCATGTGATAAGATGCGCGGATTGACGGTCTCAGAAGCGGAGGCAACTGAGACTTGTCCTCCGCCACCCGGATTGAGGCGAGTCACTACGCCACCACGAGGACCTACTAAGTAGTGGGAATTGGGCATTCCAAAATTGGGGAGAAAAGGGGATAAAAAAAATAAAAAGGCAATATCGATATAAATGAATACAGCCCATTCATAAGAATGTAGTAGTGTAAATGGGCTATATGCAATGCATCCCCTGCTCTGTGACTGTATTGTCACCTCGCTGCTCCAGACTGCAATGCACTGTATGTGTTGTATGTACTCTATCAACCTCTATGGGACTGTTGGCTCTCGTCCTGCTTGCCAGTGTCTCACTTGATTGAAATATGCTTTGCTTCTCTCGCACTGTTTTTGTTTTGTAATGAGTATTTGTTAAATGTTTCTCTGTGTAATATTTTTGTTTAATTTCTGTACAGCATCCTTGAGCTTTGGAAAGGTGCTATACAAAATAAACATATTATTATTATTATTATTATTATTAATCATACTGATCAACTGACACATGACACATGGCTAGTATTAAAGTGATCGATAGCTCTTTAATATCATCTGCTGCAAATGCAGGAACTGATTTTAGACTTTGCGCCAAGATTAGATGTGGTCCTGAAATGTCTTAGCACAATTATCTATTTCTCAGGAAAATAGCTAATTGTGCTACTTCATTAACATACAATACACTCCCACCCACGCCCACTTGTGCTTTGTACCATCTGCTGGCACGAATATTGCGCTTAGAATTAGCACTCTCTCGAAAATTGGATAAGATGTAACACACAGTGATTGTGCAATCATGAAAATAGAGCCCTTAGAGTTGAGGGATGCACAAATGCTATGCAAATTATTTGATTGTGAATAGTGTGTGTTTGTGTGTGTGTGTGTGTGTGTGTGTGTGTGTGTGATAAGATTCTCACCAGACATTCTCCTCGAGCACAGACACTGAATGGGTCGGAGTAACTACAACGCGTTCCGTCATGCATGACTTGATTCATGAACACCACCTCACCCGTTTCCTTAGAGCGACAACTCAACTCACATTTATGAGCCTCTGAAATTCACAAATCAAAGTGACAAATAAAATATGGAAATGTGAGAACACATTACTATTTTCTAAATAAATATTGAACATTGTAGTTAATATTCTAGTGATTCAGCTTCCCAAAAACAACAGTGTGAATGGAAAGTGAACTGATACACGATCAACATTGAAATAGACAAAAGCCAGGGACAGTGTTAATGCAAAGAGAATCAGGTTCTTTGTCACCCAGGTCTCTTTTTGATCTGAGTTTGCCTTTTTTCTGCATCCAGCCAATGACAGACAATAAACTGGAAATTATTGATTTCCATTGGAGAGTTGCACAGGGGTTGCATGGAGTACCATCGGCGGATGCAGAATTTTCATATCCGATCTTAGCTTTGGATGTTTTGAAACATTAATATTTATTACACGGCTCTCTGGAATAATCAATTCTGTTTGGTCAACTGCGCCATCTAGCTGTCTGATATTTCTGAATAACAACCGCACATCCAGGGATAATGTGAGATCAAACCGGTCATCTGAGTATTGCGAGTCATCTTCCTACTTCTCGTATGACTTTGCAATCTCTTCAAGTAAGCTAATGAAATAATTTCAACAATGTTTAATGTGCATTTATTTATTTATTTGGCAAGTAGTCGTGTAATAAGCTGGATAATGAGCAGTCAGTTGAAAGGTCATTTTTGCAAAATAAACACCAACTCTGCACAAATGAGAGTAGCTGGTGCTTAGAATTAAAGTTTAGGACAAAAAATTTTCTATCTCGGCAACGCTTTGGTCTATTAAGATAAAACTTGGCATGCTTTATAAGCACCATGATCTAAGGGTATGTGCCAAATTTGGAGACAATGCCACCTACAGTTTTAACTTTGAACCATTTGTCCTATAATCATAAGCTTATGACAATACCGATTTTGCCAGGATCGGCCATTTCACCTGTCTGGCATTTTAAATTTGAACGTTAACTGGTGTATCTTTTGAACACTTTGTCATATTGAAACAACACTTGGTAGGCATCATAGACACCATGTCCTAAGGGTACCTGAGGAGTTTGAAGAAAGCGCCACCTAGTGTTCAAAAGTTATAATCAATTTTATGAATGTGCTTATACCTTCTGTAAAAACAACAACAACAAAAAAAAACTGTCCAAAACTCATTGTCTTGGTATGTTCCATGGGATATGCTGATTCCAACGAAAACTCATTAGTCATTTTCGGCCTTATCGAATTAAATCTTTAAAAATCAATTACTGGGGGCAAATGTTAACCCCTTAAACTCTATGGATCCGCCAACAGGTCCAAAGAGGGGCACTATATCATGAAAAAAGTTTACGCTTAAAACATTAAAGTCTCTGTATACATAAGTCAAGCATATGATGTATCATTTGAAAGCTTAGAATCTGAACTTTTCAGAGATAACCATCACTTCTACATTTATGTTACTTAAAATAACAAAATAAGGCCTCAAATCATTTGCGTTGAAAATTAGCGCCCCCTAGAGGTAATGGGGTAGAAAAATGTATATGAAAATAAAAGTCCTTCACATAGGACCTAAATGGAAAAGTCATATATCAAATAAAAGCTCTCATTATCAGGAATCTGACTGCATAGTTTATTATGTTGCCCTAATACCACAGTTCGAAAGATTTTCAAAAGAATCACAAAGTGAAATATGATTTCTGTAAGTCATCAAATACAAATGTCTCATTTATGCTCCAATAACTGCTGCTATAATCCCCAAATAGCTAAAAACTTTATATCTGCTTTAACCTTAGGAAGTTTCTTAAAGAATGAGCCATTGTTTACTTGTCTGTGAGCTTGCTTGTGTGAATAATCCAATGTTATATCTTGATGTCCAGAACAAAATATGCCATCCAGAAGGTAAAGCATGCAAAACAAATCATCAGAAAAATATGTTTTTGACTACTGAGATCGCAAAGGGGAAGATTTCAGCTTTCTAATAACACCTAGATTGAGCTTCTAGTCCACTCAGAGGCCGAGATATTCAATGAAATAATGAGGGTGGAGCTTGAACTGAAAATTAGACTGAATGTCTATGGACGAGCACATCTATGAGGGATAAAATGTGTTAGAGCGCCACCTATATTTCAGATCTGTATATTGTGATGGAATGTGATAGAGAAAAAAAAATTCTAGTGCATACTGCCATCTAGTGGAATATATTTAGACATTTCAAAGTGAGGTAGAGTTTTCAAAAAACCTTTCTGTTGATCATAAGATTGTAAACATATACAATATTATATTTATATTGTAAACTTTTCTGTAAAATGAGCCCAATTTTTGGCAATTAGTCCACAGTATGCGTGAATAGTAAGCTTTTAAATTTGAGTGTGAAAAATTGTGGGCATCAGCTCAAAGATGCACCAGAGTTTAAGGTTGGTTAATATGTAACAAGGTTAAAAAATAAAATAAGTTTTTATATGTACTGAATAAATAAATAAATAAAAGTTAGACACATCTGAGTGATAAAATACTTGAATTGATCAGACAATTACAGCATGGCATTGTGATCTCACCGTCAGGGTGTTCATACGGCAGCCACGTGTGTTTGATGTTGTTGTGGTATTTGTTGCTGCGCTGCACACACTGTTGTGCTCTGAAGTCTTCATAGGGACCGGCACAATCTTCAGTGTTACATATCTGATAATCAAACACTGAACCAGGACAGTCACGGCCGCCATACGCTGGACTATAGAGAGAAAACAGACAGAATGAGTAAGAGAAACTCAATCAGCAATTTAGTAAATACTCGATAACGCTCAGAAGTAGGACTGTGGCATTATTTAACGTGTGCGTGTGCACTCACACTGGGTTATTGCACTGACGGCTGCGGGACCGAACACCTCCTCCACAGGAGCGTGAGCAGGAGCCGAACTTTCCCCAAGAGCTCCAACCTCCATCATGACCGTACGGCTGCTGAGACGATCTCCAGATACAATGACCTTTAAAACACCACTGCAACACACATAAACACACACACGGGCTAACACCTTACTATACTTAAGACACACCTGATGAACCACATAACAAGAGACATACACATACAAGCTGCATTAATATGTTATAGTTCGGGACGATTAACAGAAAAAATCATTATCCAATGAGATGAAGTACCTTGTTATTTGTAAAGTATTTAGTATTGCTCAAAGATAATTTAGTAGTAAGTTTGTCTACATATAAATGGAGTCTTTAAGCCTTAAAACTTTCATAATCCATTTCATTCATACTCAAAACCGCTTTTTCTTGCTAAACACGGACATGCAAATTGAGTTAAAATCAGAAAGCACTCCAGAAGTACAATCATGACCCAAAATACTGGCACATTTGAATAGCAGCTTATTATACACAGAAATCCAAATTATTGGGAATTATTGGACAATATTATTGGCATCCTACATTTGTGGTGAAAGCACAACAATGTTATTACATTGTAATTAAGCACTTCCTATAGACACCAATGACAATCAACCTCAAGATAATCCTAAAACAAGGAGATATTTTTAGCTTTTGAGGATTCAGTTTGAAGTACAACTCATGCCTTTTATTGTACTGTTGTATTTCTTCATTTTATCTAATAGCCTATGTTATATTAATAGTCCTGTTTCTCTATGTACTGTTTTATCCTGGGTTTTCTATTTATTTGTTGTTGTTGTTTTGAATAATATTTGCTTATTTTTGATATTTGTTTCTGTTTTTGTAAATGTGCCTAATGTTTTTCATCTTTTTGCCTTCAGTAGTTCATTAGGATTCCTCCGGTAGGAGGAAACCTATTGTTTTTGTTAGTATTCTTATGATTATTATTATTATTCCTGTAGCTCTAAATTGCCCAATAGCTCAAGATCTCCTTGGTAAAAAGTTTTGAAATTTGGCACATTGATACCACAGGCCACGAGTAACTACCACACCAAAAATGGCCCACGTGAGCCTATAGGTGGCGCTACAGGCCACGCCCAATTTGTCAATTTTCAAAGTGATGCCATTTCCACCCCATAAGTCCAAAATGTCTGAAACTTGGTATATATGCCTCATTATTCATGAGGAACAAAAAAGCCCCTAGAACACATAAAGTCCTCCATGATGGATTTTCCTGTACAATACAAATTTGTCCAAAAAGACATAAATCTACTCCTTCTGAACCATAGCTCCAATTGACTTGAAACACAGTATGTATGTGTAGGATACATGTCTTTCAATTTGATATTTAGCAAAAAGGAATATAATCCAAAATGGCTGAAAGGTGCGCATTTATGTTAATGTCCACATTGTCTCAATATCCATATGTCCAAAAACTCTAATGCCATTTTGACTAATGTTTCAAGATGACATCACTCTGAAGTACTGTGCAAAATTTCACCTTGATATGTCAAAAGATGACAGAATTACAGTTACTATTATTTATCGCTAACGCTAAAATAATGCTTTACAAATCCGCTAGTCATAAAACCGATACTTTGATTCAATCACCAGTTCATATGAAGACTCTTGCAATGTTTAATAACAAATTAATGAAATGTTGTGTACATGTGTGAAGTACATGTCTCTACCACGTCCATTTTTACATAATTTGCCGTTTTGAGGAGGAATCCGCATTGCTGCTTGCAGCTTTAATTTTAATTGGTTCTGTGGTGTGACAAATGGTCTCTCAATTGATACAAGCTTATTCAAGTTGCATTTAGTTTCTTTTCAACTTTGGGCACTTTCATGTAACAGGATGATTTTTATTAAAATGACAGGTTTCAACTTTTGTCTTTTGTTATATAAAGGTCATATTAAGACCGAATTAGAAACATTTTACCAGGCTTTTTTCTTATTTTTCTGATTTTACATTATATATCTCTGGGTGTAAATAAGGTGGCTCTGAAATACTGCTTTTGTTTTGTTCCCAATCAAGTCAAATGTATCTTATAAGAAAAATGTTTGTTGATCCAACAAAAGAAATCAAAAAAGTTATAGCATTACAAGAATCATTAATCATAGTGTCCAAAAGTCTCTCCAAACAAATAAAACATAATAATTGTACATAAGAACTAATTACACATGCAAACACAACAATGACTAAAGGTTTGCATGGCATGCAGACATGATTTTAGTAATGAGATTTCACAGAATGAGTTTCATTCTGTGTCATTTGAGTCATCATTGAGTCTGTGTCATGTATTTGGCGCCATCTCCTGGTGGTCATATGTAACATTGTGCTTCATGTGGATTATCTAATGATCTATACATCTGATTACCTTGTGTGTGGACTCAATTGAAAGATAATCACCTCCTCTAAGTAATGTTATGCGATATTTTATGTTCCGTTTATGTTTCGTGAAAATGCGGCATTTAAGCAACACCAACATAATTGTCAGAGACATATACTTAGCTATTACTCGCTATATTTTTGTCTGTGAGTAAAACAAATAGGCTGGTTATATTCTACAACAACATATGACACATGCCTGTTTGATGTTTTTAATGATTGCAAAAATATGTACAGTGCAACTTTTTTTAATAAATGATCAAAACCGAACACTTCTGTGGTGGAAATTTTTTTATGACTTCTGTGATTACATGAAATTTCCTGTGATGTACATACACTACTGGACAAATAAAAACAAAATAGAGAGTGGAAAATTATCTACCAAGACTTTAATTAGAAATTCACAGTGCTAAAATTGTCCTGAGTTGAAGAAACCAACCATTAAAATATTTTTTGAAATAGTTTTCATTTTTTCATCTCACACGGCAGGTCAACTTTCCAAAAGGTATTTCATGTCAACTATCCATATACTGACTGTCTGGCTCACATTTACTGCTCAAACTGCTCAAATTCTTGAATTGAAGGCCAAACTGCTGTTGTTAGATCTGTCCATTGGTATTCAAATGTATTTCGATCAGGACTCTTCAGAATGGCCAATGGTTTGTTTTCAACCATTCATGGCTCCGTTCTTTCCAGCGTTAAGGGACCTAATGAGCCTTCAGATGCTGGACTGAACCGTGTCATCCAAAATGCCTTTGTAATCTCCTTCTCAACTTTAAGATGTGACACTGTCATTATTGAGGGGCGTTACTCACCTTGCCTGGAGCGCACTCTGTCCCATCGACTGGAGGACCCTTCTTGGTCTTACAGAAGTATTGATTATCTGGATGACTGCACCATAACTGCTTACACGGGTCGTATGTGCGGAACTGGACAGAAACAAAGACAATACTGAAAATACTGAGACGATAAACACATTTATCTTGTTTCAAAGTCGATCAAATTCTCTTATGGAAACTCTACGACCTGTCTGAGCAATGATGGCTCAATAAAGCTACAAGCCACAAGAGACTGTGTGTTATATTGATTTTTACCACAGTTAAGAGGTGTACTTTGGCATAAATCCTTATGCAATTTATCTTGTTTTAAGGACTTTAAAATATTATTAATGCCATGTTTATTGACGTCAGCTATTGATAACATCGTTTCATAAGCTGCTTGATTCATCATTAGAAGGATATAGACACAGATTTCGGCACTTACAGCTGTGCACATCTTATATCCCACACCGAAGTCAAAGCGGCACTGCTCGTCCATTGAGTAGTTGATTCCAGGAAGCTCGGTGAGTTTGGGCCATTTCAGCTCAAACGGATCGTCCAGAAGACAGTCGTACGAGCTGTACGGGAAGGTTTGGGAAAGTTTAATCAATTTATTGCTCAAAGATAATTGTTCAGCCGTTTGCAATTACACTAATCTAATGCAACACTTTAAAGGGAGAGTTCACCACAAAAAAAAAAAATAAATAAAAATACCAAGATAATTATGTCATCAAAATCACAAACTGACTAAAATTAAGGTTATTCACAAAAAAATATTTTCACAGTAGCTCTAAAATCTCATTCAGTTCATAATTAAGATGCATCTTGCTGGATTTGAGTTCAAACCTTGACATGAAATATTTAAATTTGAGTTAAAATGAGACTTGAGAATTGACCCTTTGCTAAGCCCCGCCTTAAAAGTGTATCTACAGAAATAAAGCCGAATCGCACTTTCGAAAGAGAAAGGAGCGGAGAAAGAACGAGAGATTTTTGAATTTCTTACAGTAGAAAGGTCCGCCTCATGTGTCAGTGTAGCTAATGAGCATGTTTACATGCACACCAATACGCCGATAACGCCCAAAAATCAGCATATTTAAAAAATCTGCATTTACATGAGATCTGAAATAATCTAAGCTGGTAAGAACACCGGTAATGGTGTTTACATGCAATGTGAAATTGGGGTAATGGGCAAAAATCTACCCGTTTCGATCTGTTTATTCTTAAGCCGTTTATGAACTTACACCGGAAAAGAAAAGCTGTTTATTTTATTTATTTTTTTCATTTTTTGTAATTATTCCTTTTTCTCCCAATTTGGAATGCCCAATTCCCAATGCGCTTTTAAGTCCTCGTGGTGGCGTAGTGACTCGCCTCAATCCGGGTGGCGGAGGATGAATCTCAGTTGCCTCCGCGTCTGAGACCGCCAACCTGCGCATCTTATCACGTGGCTTGTTGAGCGCGTTGCCACGGAGACATAGCGCGTGTGGAGGCTTCATGCCATCCACTGCGGCAACCACGCTCAACTCACCACACGCCCCACCGAGAACGAGCCACATTATAGCGACCATGAGGAGGTTACCCCATGTGACTCTACCCTCCCTAGCAACCGGGCCAATTTGGTCACTCAGCACACCCTGAGATTTGAACTAGCGAACTCCAGGGGTGGTTGCCAGCGTCTTTTACCACTGAGCTACCCAGGCCCCAGGAAAGCTGCTTATTGTGTTTACATGACCACACATGTAGACAGCTTATTAGAGCTGCACTATGTAAGATTTTTTGGTTAAAAATGAACATTGCTATTATTGACTGAGTACATAAAAAATCAGTGTTCAAAACAATGTCCTTACTGGATGCACAGTATGTTTTGATTCACTAAAAAGAACCGGTTCAAAAGAGTCATTTGTTTGTTACACTACCCTGGTTGCTTTGTCTGTTTTGATTCACTAAAAAGGACCGGTTCAAAAGAGTCATTTGTTTTTCGGACTTGGTTGATCTGTCTGTTCTGATTCACTAAAAAGAACCAGTTCATAAGAATCATTTTTGACTACACTGGATGCGCAGTCTGTTTTGATTCACTAAAAAGAACCGGTTCAAAAGAGTCATTTGTTTGTTACACTACACTGGTTGCTTTGTCTGTTCATAAGAGTCATTTGTTTGTTGGACTTGGTTGATCTATCTGTTTTGATTCACTAAAAAGAACTGGTTCATAAGAGTCATTTGTTTGTGAATCGGAATACACTAGGCACGATGGATGTTGTTGTGCTCCCCCCGCGAAGATCAATTTAATAGAAAGACGTGTGTCCTTGCCATTATTTTGCGGTATATGGTCTTTTTTTTATCTCGCCAACATTCAATTCAGACAGCAAACGGACATTAACAACTTGGGAAAATATGTTTTCTATTGCCGTGAGGCTGTAGATTCTGCAACAGTAACCAAAGGGGGCGGAGCAAATATATACATAGAGTTGAAATAGAGATTGTATTGTATTTTTGGTGCTACCAGTCCACATTAATAAAAATAATATTTTGTTTAAAAAAAAAAAACATTTGTCTTTTGGGTTTAGAATGACATGAGGGTGAGTAAATGATGACAGAAGTCTAATTTTTGTGTGAATTATTGCTTTATCAGCAACACTTTCAAACATAATAATGGCATGTGTTATTCTCAGCTGCTTAAACTTTTAAATATGATGTAGAGAGTGTGTCAGCAGATATACAGAACTGCATCTTACTGGATGTATCGACTGAGTTCTTGTTTGCTGCATCGGGACCAGTGATACCGGTGAAAAGCGGCCTGCACCAGTGGAGCCATTATACTGCCCATACTGGTTTCATCTGAACATCTGTTTCCTTGACCATCATGTTCCATTCCCAACCTGAAACATTCAACACACAGCATTATAAAACTACTGATTCAACCTTACACCATATAGTCAATTCCTGTAGAATAAAATAAAGTCAACATTCAACATCCCGTTTCACTTGAAAAAACATCAGATTTGAGTTTGTGAATGGTGTGCCAAACTTGAACTACTTTACTCTGTGAGAAGTTTGCAACTTTGCCTATGCTACAGTATAAGAGCGTTACTCTACGAGCTGAACATTTGCACATTAGATTCATGAACGTGGGCAGAGAGACAGACAGACTGTTGTTTTTGGATTCTGTTGCACTGAGAAACAAGAGCTTCCTGCTCACAGCTAATGTAAGTGCTGATACTGATGACTGCAGCTTTAATATTTGTTGTCTGTCTCCATAAACACAGATGATTCATGCACACCACTGTAAAGAATGATGATTCATGGGTATTCTCCAACCCTGCTTAGTGGAAAAGTGTTACTTAAGAGTTTGACCCTGTGACCCCAGCAGGAATCTTAATGCTCCTGTGAGCGGAAAATATAAAACATCTTTTGTAAAGTGGCAACGGCTGCCCTTCTGTAGAGGGAGCTGTTGAGCAGCCAATACTAACATGGCATACTAACATGCTACTTTTTCAGCCGTTTATACTATGTATACCATTTCCAGTGTGATCAATGAGTAATTACATTATTACATATCAGACAAAGAATGTCTTTCAGTGCTTATAAATGCAACATTTTTAATATATGTTGGGATATAGCTACATCTTCAAAAACATCTTAGTTTTACAGTTCTTCAGCCATTACAAGATTTATGCTCAAGGTCATGACAGTACAACATGTTTATTAGAAAGAGAATTTAATCCTGAAATTTCTACAAATATCCTCTTTTTAATCATCAGTTGTATTCTGTAGGAAATCATGGTAACAGGGGTGACAATTTAAGATCATCCCTTACTGACAAACCTAACAAAATATACGATAAATTGATTAAAAATAGAAAAGAGGCGACACTTAGTTGTACTTATAGAGTTAACATCCTGAGAGTATGATGATGTCATAACTACAGAGTTTTTTTCTTCTTTTTTCCGTAATTGTAGATTATTTTAAATAATAGTTAGTTTTGATGGTAACAGGGTTGACACATAACTATGGGACACAACTTTAAGTCTTTAAAAATATATTCTAAATATATGTCCACTAAAATTGTATATATATATAATGAAAAAAATTCTAGCTTTTCTTTTTCATGTTTTTTTTTTTCTCAAGCAAAATGAGCATATTTGCTAATAATCGAGGAGAATTTGAAAAAACCCACTTAAAAATAAAATACATTTACTGGATTATTTTTTTTTTTTTGTGATTTTCTCCCCTTTTATTTCCCAATCTGGAATGCCCAATTCCCAATGTGCTCTAAGGCCTCGTGGTGGCGTAGTGACTCGCCTCAATCTGGGTTCTCAGTTGCCTCCGCGTCTGAGACCGTCAATCCGCTAATCTTATCACGTGGCTTGTTGAGCGCGTTACCACGGAGATGTAGCACGTGTGGAGGCTTCACGCTATTCTCCACGGCATCCACGCACAACTCACCACGTGCCCCATTGAGAGCGAGAACCACATTATAGCGACCACGAGGAGGTTACCCCATGTGACTCTACCCTCCCTAGCAACCGGGCCAATTTGGTTGCTTAGGAGACCTGGCTGGAGTCACTCAGATTTACTGGATAATGGAAAATTGCCTTAAATAACACGTTGCAAAAGTTGGCATCAGATATTCATTGTTTAGACATATGTTAAAAGAATATTCCAGGTTCAATACACGTTAAGCTCAATCGACAGCATTTGTGGCATAATACATTTTTGTGGTAATCAATATTATGCCACAAATACTGTCGATTGAGCTTAACTTGTATTGAACCTGGAATATTCTCTTAATGAGGGACACAAAAGGCACCAATTTCGCAGAATGACCCAAATGCAAATGAATCACATTTACGTATTTCCAAGATAACTGGACGCTGTTCACTTAATTAAACAAGCAAAAAAATGAGGTCATGTGACAATAGCATACTACTGTTTGAAGCGTTTATCGTTGCAAACTCCGTACCGATTCACATGTTTAAAAAATTGTGTATACTGCACAGTATTCAGTAGGTAGTAAGCTAGTACTTCACCACAGCCATAAACAAAGTACATACTACAGCTAATACAGGTAATGTATGTTCACTACAAATCTTAGTATAAAGTACAGTTGTAAAGTTATGCATTTTTTTACTACAATCTATCAAATCTTAATAGTTGTTAGCACCTTCATAGTAGCAAATAAATATGAAATATGTTGACTTTGGAAATCATAAAAAGTAGTAGCATAAACCTACACGTGTCCGGTCTCGTGCGCCACCACAAACGCGGAGGAGAAGCCGTCTTCATGGTTGAGCGTGCAGCTGCGCAGCGGGTGACACATGCCTGTTACCGGGGCGTAACCTGGGCAACAGAGATCAAAGGGAAACGATGATGAACAAGAATGCCGGACATTCTAGACATCAGATCAGAGCCAGGTGAGTTTCATTTGGAAGGGAAGTCTAAAGATCCTAAGATTCCTTTCTGCGCTAAGAGTTGGTGGGTCACCATCAAATAAAACGGATGAAGCTTTTCTGATCAAAGCAGACATGAATTGAACCCAGAACTCAAAAACCACATGGTCCTTCTTCAATGTTTTGACACAAGACTTTACTGTTCTGTTGGCAATGGCCTGCCTTCAATTTAAAGAATGAACTCATTTCTCTGTTTTTCTTGTTATCCTGGGCAAGAAATATGACTACAGCTCTTTTCCAACACGTAGTGAGCTGCTTACCTAGATAGCATTTTAAGGCATCATGTGCTCCCGACACAAAGGCTGTTTGTTACATTCCCAAACCTGTCATACCGCAATTCATAATAAAACGCAAGTACGCGTTGCATTCTTAACATTGCCACAAGGGTATCTAGTGGATACTAGTGTGAACTGTCCACTTCTTTCTAGTCAACTACTGTCATGGCGGAGCAACAGTTTGAAGAGAACATTAATGAGCAAGTAAGTGTAAGTCAGTATATTTATAGCAACTCAAATGAATAATAACACATCCGGTTTAATGGCACAGATGCCACAGTAATGCAGGAACACACGTTAAACCCTTAAACTCTGGTGCATATTTGAGTTGCCGCCCACAATTTTTCACACTCAAATTTAAAAGCTCACCATTCACACATACTGTGGACTAATTGCAAAAATTGGTCACATTTTTCAAAGAACTGCCCAAATAATAAAAAAAGACTCCTATTATTTATAAATAATATTGTATGTGTTTAGAATATTAAAATAAACAACTTTTTTGTTGTTGTCCTAACTTTGTAAACATGTCATTCTGGTTCTGTTCACTCTACCTCACTTTGAAAAGTCTCATTTTATTCCACTAGATGGCAGAAAGCACTAGAAAAAAGATTTTTTTCTCTCTATCCATTCCATCACAATATACAGATCTGAAATGTAGGTGGCGTTCTAACACATTTTAGCCCTCACAGATGTGCCCGTCCATAGACATTCAGTCTAATTTTCAGTTCAAGCAACACCCTCAATGTTTCATTGAATATCTCGGCCTCTGAGTGGACTACAAGCTCAATCTAGGTGTCATTAGAAAGCTGAGATCCTCCCCTTTTATCATAACTTCTCTTTTGTTTGATTTGTTTAGCATGCTTTTCCTTCTGGATGGCATATTTTGTTCTGGAAATCTAAGATATAACATTAGATTATTCACACAAGCAAGATCACAGACAAGTAAAAAATGGCAAATTTTTCAGAAATCTCCCTAAGGTAAAAGCAGATGTGGTTTAAGTTAAGTTTTTGGCTATTTTGGACTTACAGCAACAGTTATCGGTGCATAAATAAGACTTTTTTAATTTGATGACTTACAGAAATCATATTTTACTTTGTGATTCTTTTGAAAATCTTTCAAACTGTGGTATTAGGGCAACAAAATTAACTATACATTCACACTCCTAAGAATGAGAGCTTTCATTTGATATATGACTTGTCTATTTAGGTGCTATTTGAAAGACTTTTATTTTCATATAAATATTTCTACCACATTACCTCTAGAGGGCGCTAATTTTCAACGCGAATGATTTGAGGCCTTATTTTGTTATTTTAAGTAACATAAACGCAGAAGTGATATCTCTGAAAAGTTCAGATTCTAAGCTTTCAAATGATACCTCATATGCCTGACTTATATATACAGAGATTTTAACGTTTTAAACGTAAACTTTTTTCGCGAAATAGCTACCCCCCCTTTGGACCCTACCAGACCGCACACTAACAATGCGTTGGCCAAGCATACCCATCTGCATACGCGTACTTGCGTACAGTATGTTTCTGGCCTAAGACACCTTGTTTTGGCAAATTCTAAAACCAGAAATATACTTTATGCTAGTATGCAAACACAGATGCAAATTCTTGACCAACGAATTAAAGTTGAACATACTTATTGTGCGTTGTTGCGCTGCTGTGGCAGTAACAAACCTCAGTTCCTTCAAATGTCTATGCTATTTAATCGGATGTGTTAGCTTATTATTCAGATAGCTAGCTATAAACATACTAATAAGATCTAACTTGTTTTGCAAGATTCTCTTTAAACAGAAGCTCTTCCATGACAGTAGTTGACCTAAAAGTAGGGCTGGGAGTTGATTCCAAAAATAATTGATTCTTCGATTCCGAGGCGTTAAGAAAGTCGACTCCGCTCAGGGGCGTGACATGATCTTTCTTCATTCATACTATCAATCATAAATAGTGTGAAGTATGCTTTATATTGCACTGTTTAATTCACTTGCCTCCAGGTTTTTCTTAAGAATTGAGAAAATTAGATATAAGTAGAGTGAGGCAGCTTACTAGGTTATGGAAAAGAGGTTATAAGTTCCCCAAACACTGTGATATTCTTCAAAATAGAGACTTGAAGTTTCTACTGAGGTGTATCTGAAGACGTGTTTTTAAGGTTATTAATTCATTTTCTGAAACAAACTTCAATAGAAGCCAGATGCTTGCGTGTTCAGCTTAGTTTACATTTAGCATTTTAGCCTCAAGCGCACAAAGCTAAACGTATAACTCAACCAATCAATCCCTCACACACAGAAACGTTTAACGAGACATTGTGTTTTCTCAGACAAACAAAAAGCACAACACAACACATGCAGAGAACTACACTCGATCAAGAGATGTGCAGCGCTAGAGCTTAGCTTAGCCTATCTTAGCTTAGCTTAGCCAGGCTGGTCCAGAGGTTAACGGCCAGTCTAGGCTCTGTTTAATATAATATTCATGCTAATCACATCGCTGGACAGTCTTTGGCATGCAGGTGAAAGCAGAAGATGCAGAATATGAGAAGCTTCCCTGCTAAAAGCACAGCTGAAACCAGCCTGAAGTGTTTTATTGATATTAAATGGTTTAGAGATGGTTTAGCTTGTCTACCATCCTTCCCAAGTTGGTTTAAGATGGTCTGGCTGGTCTCCTAGCCTGGCAAAGCCAGTCTTCAGGTGGTCTAGTTGCTAACAGTGCTTAAGACCCCTCTAAAACCATCAAACCAGACAAGCTTTACCAGCTTGGCCAGGTGGTGAGATCCGTTAGCCACCTGTGCTGGGAACTACATTGTGCTGGTTTAAGCTGGTTTACTCGGCAGCGTTATGAAGCTCTTAGCTAGCCGGTGGTGTTTTAGTCCCTTTTGTTAAAGCGTCAATAATAACTCGCCGGTCCAGCATCCTTTTATCACATGTTTAACATTACTGATAATCCCATTGCCCAAAGGCCATACAGGATGCTGAGGGTTATTGGATTTTTTACATAACCAAAACAAAAAGTCAAAAACATATTTAGCCAGGCGCAGGGCTGCGTAAGAAAGAAAGAGCTGTTGCTAGCCGGGCTGTTTATCTGTCCACAGATAAATGTCGTCCAGGAAAAAGCAGCTCTTAACAATAAAGCCAACATGAGCTTTGCGTTGTCAAGAGACAGACTATGACAATAGTGCTGAAATCACAGGGCACTATAGGACATTATATTGAAACTGATAGTACAATACTGTCTCATTAGGCTAGCACAGCATAATACTGTTTTTCCAACATGTTGCCCACCATAAACAACCATAAACTTGCACTTTTCACTAACAGGATGCAAATTGGTGCCATTAGTATTTTAAAGCATTTTGGCCTGTGCCACCTCAGAGGTCTCATAGGAATATTTCGGGTTCAAAGTTAAGCATAATTTCGAATCAACCCTCATTTAAAGTGAATAGAGCCAGTTCATAAACAAAAATACTGTTTCAAAAGTATAGCTGAAATATATGTTTAAATGATGTTCTACAAATATCCAATCTTAAATATCCAATATTAAAACTTCGTTGCTTGACAACGAAATGGCAGTAAACCCTATAAGCATGTATATATATATATATGGTGATCAACAATATGCTACATAATGCTGTCGATTGAGCTTAACTTGTATTGAACCTGAAACATTACTTTAACTGTTTCCAATAATAACAATAATACAACAGTATTATAACAATCCAATCTGTTGAATTGATATTCAATGCACTCATCAAACTCAGCTGTATTCCACATTTTACACTCCACCCTGTTAATGCATTATTTTCTCCCTGTATTAAAAAGTGGAACATTACATAAAAATGTGTGAGCATGTCGAGGAGACATATAATTGATCTCCATTTTCTCAATATTAAATTGCATGTCCTCAGGTATTACAAGTGTTGATAGCATTCATGAAGTTATGCAATTCAACTCTGTTACCAAAGTTACTGAAATAAAAATGATCAAAACAAATATTATTCTTTTGAATTACGGAATACTAATAATTCTATTCTGGCATTAAAAAAGTTATATTATTTGCTTGCTATTATTGCTAGAATATAACACAACCACATAAATCAGGGTTTTAAACTGTATTAAGTCCAAATTTGGTAACAGGGTTGAAATAACAAACAAAACATTAAAACAGCTCATATAATATTTTGTTTGAATTGTAGAAAACATAAGCTTATCAACAATTAAACTAACATTTATTCTCAAACCTGCTAGACTTTACTGAGAGATTTTTGGCTAAATCTTCAATCCTGTTACCTCCTCTGGCATGTTTATTAACATTTTTATTATTTTTCTGTACAGTAATATTATTTGCTTGCTGTAATTATATTTCTTATCAAACTCTATTCAGTCCCAAATTTTGGTAACAGGGTTGAAAAGTAAAAAATAAATAAATAACCAAAACAAATATTAATCTTTTGAAGTACAGGACAACATTTAATCCCAAACTAGCTAACTTCCACTGTGACATTAGACTGAATCTGCAACCCTGTTACACATTCTGGCATTTCTATTAAAATATTTTAATTTTTATATAAAGTTTATATTTGTAAATAGTTATTGCTAGAAAATAACACAACAACACAACTCATGGTTTTAAACTGTATGTAATCCCAACTTTTGTGTAACAGGGTTGAAAAAAATCACAAATAGAAAATTACACATAATTTTTAGCTTGACTTCCTGATGTGGACAAATAACATTTTATTGAACTTACACACTAACAAAAAATTTACTTATTTTCCTTAAACTTCATGTAGCATTGACAGCATTCATCAAACTCTGCAATTCAAACCTGTTACCAAAGTTATTAAAATAATAAACAAAAACAAATATTATTCTTTTGAATTACAGAAAATATAAGCTCATCAATATTTAAACTAACACTTAATGCCAAAATTGCTAGTCTCTACTGAGAGATTTTAGGCTAAATCTGCAACCCTGTTACTTGCTAATCTTGTTACACATTCTGGCATTTTTATTAAATATTGTTTATTTTATGTAATGTTATATTAGTTAGTTATTATTGCTATGAAATAGCAAAATCACACAAATAAGGGTAATTTTGGTAACAGGGTTGAAAAATTGCAAATAGAAAATAATGAACAGCTCATACACTGGCAGCAAAAAGTTAGGAATAATGTACAGCTTTTGCTCTTATGGAAAGAAATTGGTACTTTTATTCACCAAAGTGGCATTCAGCTGATCACAGTGTATAGTCAGGACATGAATAACGTGAAAAATGACTATTACAATTTGAACTTAAACTACTTCAAAGAGTTCTCATCAAAAACGTGCAGCAATGACAGTTTTGCAGATCCTTGTCATTCTAGCTGTCAGTTTGTCCAGATACTCAGGTGACATTTCACCCCACACTTCCTGTAGCACTTGCCATAGATGTGTCTGTCTTGTCGGGCACTTCTCACGCACCTTACAGTCTAGCTGATCCCACAAAAGCTCAATGGGGTTAAGATCCATAACACTCTTTTCCAATTATCTGTTGTCCAATGTCTGAGTTTCTTTGCCCACTCTAACCTTTTCTTTTTGTTTTTCTGTTTCAAAAGTGGCTTTTTCTTTGCAATTCTTCCCATAAGGCCTGCACCCCTGAGTCTTCTCTTTACTGTTGTACATGAAACTGGTGTTGAGCGGGTAGAATTCAATGAAGCTGTCAGCTGAGGACATGTGAGGCGTCTATTTCTCAAACTAGAGACTCTGATGTACTTATCCTCTTGTTTAGTTGTACATCTGGTCTTCCACATCTCTTTCTGTCCTTGTTAGAGTCAGTTGTCCTTTGTCTTTGAAGACAAAGTTTTTTGGGCAATTTCAAGCATTGTATAGCCTTCATTCCTCAAAACAATGATTGACTGATGAGTTTCTAGAGAAAGCTGTTTCTTTTTTGCCATTTTTGACCTAATATTGACCTTAAGACATGTCAGTCTATTGCATACTGTGGCGACTCAAAAACAAACACAAAGACAATGTTAAGCTTCATTTAATGAACCAAATACCTTTCAGCTGTGTTTGATATAATGGCAAGTGATTTTCTAGAACCAAATGATCAATTTATCATGATTACTCAAGGATAAGGTGTTGGAGTGATGGCTGCTGTCTAGATTTGATCAAAAATGACTTTTTTCAAATAGTGATGGTGCTGTTTACATCAGTAATGTCCTGACTATACTTTGTGATCAGCTGAATGCCACTTTGGTGAATTAAAGTACCAACTTCCTTTCCAAACAGCAAAATTTGTACATTATTCCAAACTTTTGGCCGACGGTGTATATTATTTTATTTGACTTCCTGAGGTGGACAAACAACATTTTCTGAAAGTTATGCACCTGACCCTTTGTTGAAACAAAAACTGACATTGGTTTAAGAGTTTCAAGCCCTATTCCTGGAAAATGCCATATAATGTAGTTATAAAACCATTTCCTTGATCCCTTTCCAAAAACACTTCATTCCAAATCATTACTGCTGTTATTATAAATACAATCAATGCCTTCCAGTTACTGCTTGATAAAATTTGATTTCAGTTGGAGAGCCACACATATTTCAGGCTGTTAGCTTCCAAACTGTGGGC
The DNA here is from genome assembly GCF_019703515.2 of Myxocyprinus asiaticus. NCBI lineage: Eukaryota > Metazoa > Chordata > Actinopteri > Cypriniformes > Catostomidae > Myxocyprinus > Myxocyprinus asiaticus. The sequence continues at coordinate 43,007,706 of NC_059375.1, forward strand.
AAATTCCCGTATGCATTCAGTGCATGCACATTAATGTAACCTTGTATCTATATTTGGCCTTTGAATCAGGGTTAAACCTTAGAACTAGAGTGATATGTTTGCCCTCAGGGGTAAAATGTCGCCGTTAGAATGCTGTAGGACGCCCTGCTACAGTGTTATGAGCACAACACAAGCCAGAACCACAGCAACAGCAGATATGTGAAAATGAAAACAGGTATAAAAGATTGTCTTTTAAACATCACACAACGATCATGAAACCTAAAAACACATCCATCAAAATACAGACGTTTCAGTTTGAGAGTCAAGTTGAGGGCAAGCATGATTGGTCTGGGTAAAAAGCAGTGTACAGTATGATCAGAGTATTAATTCACTGTATTAAATCAATTTATCTTTAAAAGTATTAGCACTTAAAAATGTCTAATTGTCATTGCATTAGATAACCAAATATCAAAGTGCCATTTATTTTAACCTCCTGAGACCAGAGCGTGACTGCTGTGTGCATTTACCATTCCTCTTTTAATCTGTAACTAGTAGCACCTAATAAACTTTTTTTTTTAGACCAAATAGTTTTCCTAAAAATGGATGTACACATATGTGGACAGTGGGACTAAGTTGTGAAATTTTAAATTATTCCAAGCTATAGAAAGTCATCATATTGTTTATGATGTTTCCAGGAGTGTTGATTATTCATGACGTTACAGACATTACATCAGAAATTAGCATAATTAATTCTGATTCAAAGTAATGTCCAGCATCATCCAATCACTGTCAATCATGTTCAAATAAAATGATACATTATAAATTCTGAATCTATGTACTGATTATCATTGTCACATGTCTGTCAAACATGATGAGTGATCCAAACATCATCTGCAGCCTGAAACTGAACTTTTGATCAGATTTTAGGAGTGAATGCACTTAACTGCATAGAGAGATATAGGATGCTCCCTTGCTCCCTATTTAGTGCATGACTTAACCTCCAGTGTGCTGTCTGTCTGCACTGGTCTCAGAACAGTTTCAAATGCACCTTATTTTCATCCTAACTCCATATAAAGCCTCTGAAAGACACATTTATCAGCTTTTGGATGAACCCATTGATTCTAAATATAGGATATTTAAAAATGAAAATGAGCCTATAGTCCACGTACGTGGTCATTGTGTTTAACAGTGTGCCGTTGCGCGATAAATCGATGAAATTTAAAAAATGCCATATCGGATGAAACTAGAGACTCTAATCTTTTGACTCAAACAGGTTTCAATGTAAAAACGTAATTAGGTTTCTTACCAGATGTAGTTTTGTTGGTGTTTCAACCAAACACAAACTCCTCTGCGATAGGCCATCATGTTGTTTTGTCACATGACTCCGTGCGACGAAAGTTTAACGCTTTACTGACAGCACAGAGTCTCTTGAACTGAGATCAGTTGGTTTAAATTAATTTAAATTGTGAGTTGCCTATAGCGAAGGCAAAATACAACGTCCACGTGTGTGTACGCGGGGTTGCATGAGGTTAAAGAAAGACAGCACGAACACACTTTAGCAAAACAATTGACAAAAAGAATCTGGTTAGGTTTAAAATGGAATATATATATATATATCTTTAGGCCCACAAGAAAACAGCAAATATCATTCTAATTTAGTTAACTACAGCATGCTATTAGCCAGTTAAAAGTCATACACTCCATCTGCATTATCTCTTATTAAATGTGACTTTTCACCTTTTTGGCACAAAATATGAAACAACAAATGGACAAATTAATGACATAAGCGGGTACCAATTTTGTATTTTTATTTTTTTTACTCATTTGATTTTTATTTTTTTGTATGCATAGGAAAACGTCATGGTTACTTTCATAACCTCCGTTCCCTGATGGAGGGAACAAGACATTGTGTCGATGTAGTGACACTAGGGGTTACTCTTGGGAGCCCCAAACACCTCTGATCTTTTTTTAAAAGGCCAATGAGAATTGGCGAGAGGAATTTGCATGCCACTCCCCCAAACATACGGGTATAAAAGGAGCTGGTATACAACCACTCATTCAGATTTTGTGCTGAGGAGCTGAGATAAGGTCCCGGCCATTTCAGCAGGTAGTTCAGCGTTGTGGCAAGAGGGACACAATGTCTCGTTCCCTCCATCAGGGAATGGAGGTTACGAAAGTAACCATGATGTTCCCTATCTGTCACTCACTCGACGTTGTGTCGATGTAGTGACACTAGGGGTCCCTATACAAAACGCCACAACTAACTGAACGATGTTACATGAAGTGGCGGTGTGTGATGGGCAGACTGCTGTGTGCCTCGTAGCCAGCGCACCAGGCCATCACGTAACCTCCCCCAGTGCTCTTTATGAGCGTCGAACAGTCCTTCAGGAACAAGTCGACTGCCCAATGAATAGGTGGACAGGCTAGCCTAGCCGAGGCCTCTTTTCCTTCTCTTTTCTCCCCAAAAAGAGGAATTTGTTAACTGACTGGGAGCCCTAAGTGTCTACGTCGGGGGGGTGTCACTCCCAAGGGGAAGACACCACGGAGACCACACCCTGCCCAAAAAGGGGGGGGGGGGGTGTTTTGAGTGGAAATACGTCACATGGTCTTTACCGAGCCTTGTCGGAAGTATGTCATGTGGGGAGGTCCCATGGTAGATCCTACCCAAAGGGGGAGGAGTTTCTACAAAGCATGGCGACCGGGGGCAGAGGTGTCCCTGCCCAAGGAAGACGCAGTTTACCGACAGGGAAACGATTTTGAGGAAAATGTCACATGGGGTTGCTTTCGGGGAACCATCGCATGCAGAGCACCTACCTCAGTACAGGGCCTAATTAGCACATGTACTGAGCCAGCAGCGAGTTTCTCCGCAAACTCATCTGCCACAGGGCTAAGGAGGAAAGTCATCCAGGGATCACAGTCTGTGAACACTACTGGGAGTCAAGAGCGCACGTCTTCCCCTCAAGGGAGGGGAAAGGCGTTATGCGCAAGCGACACCTGGCCAGTTGTCCCGGAACTTACCTGCTCGTGCCTGCCGCTACTCGGGACGAGTCCGGCTCAACCTGGAGATTGTAGAACCTCGCAAAGGTGTTGGGTGCTGCCCAGCCCGCTGCTCTGCAGATGTCTGCCAAAGAGGCGCCACTGGCCAGGGCCCAGGAGGCCGCCACGCTCCAGGTAGAGTGGGCTCGTAACCCCGCAGGGGGTGGCACGTCCTGAGTCTGATATGCCATCATGATGGCGTCAATGACCCAGTGGGCGATCCTCTGTTTGGAGACAGCGCTTCCTTTCCGCTGTCCACCAAAGCAAACAAAGAGCTGCTCTGAGCTTCTAAAGCTCTGCGTGCGATCCAAATAGACACAGCAATGCCAAGGCTGGGTCTGCCTACTCCTAGGGCAGCACTTGCAGGTTCACCACCTGATCCCTAAAAGGGGTCATGGGAACCTTGGGCACATAGCCCGGTCGGGGTCTCAGGATCACGTGAGAGTAACCTGGACCGAACTCTAGGCACAATTCGCTGACAGAGAATGCCTGCAGGTAAAAGGTGCCTCCCACGATCTCGTCAGCTCCTCATGTACTTCTGGGAAGAAAGGAACGGGTGTGGGGCGTGGCCGTGGGTGGCACCCTGAGCCCAGGGACCAATCGTAGATGCGTCTTTAAAAAGACGTTCCGTGTGTGCCGCTCTTTTAGAAAGAAAATATACTCTATTAGAATATACTCTTTTAATATGTTCTGCTGAAGCACCCAGGGGCGTTCTCTGCAAACCACAGATGCAGAGGGGGAGAAGCCGCTGAAATGCGCCGTAAAATCCAGCAGAGAGAGGTGAATGAACTCGGCAGATGAATTCAGCTCAATGAATAGAACCACTCGGCTCTGAAGAGAAAATCTGAATGAGTGGTTGCACACCAGCTCCTTTTATACCCGTATGTCCGGGGAAGTGGCATGCAAATTCCACTCGCCAATTATCACTGGCCTTTTAAAAAAATATCAGAGGTGTTTGGGGCTCCCAAGAGTGACCCCTAGTGTCACTACATCGACACAATGTCGAGTGAGTGACAGATAGGGAAAACAAATTTTAATAGTTTGAATGATTATCATAAGTTAATTTATTTTATTGAAATAGCAATTTAATGTTATTTCAACTTTAATGGACCTTACTCAGGGTAGTTGTCATTTTTTATTTGATGCAAATAAAAGCTGTAGCATGTCATTTCTGTGCACCTAGTGCCACCAAAAGGAATTGCACGAATAAATATTGGCTTTCTGAATAGGCCCCTCTTTGCTGTTAATCGAAAAAACAGATAGTCCCACCCCCAACTCACGACATTGGTTGATTCAATGTTATTGTCTCTGTTGAGATGGGTCACCCAAAACTAACAGATACATTTTTATAGTGCCACAGAGACAGTGTTTACAGTTTTCAAGAAAATAAACCTATGATTGGCATACTTTGGCTGTCTCTGCATATTAAGCTGGGATAAAAAAAAAAAAGTATTTTAACACAGAAAAAGGTACATCAGCTTTAAAACTGAAGTTTGTTACCCAGCTGAATTCCCTGAACACTCCCCTTGTCTACAATTGGCCAGCGTAACAGATAGTCCCGCCCCAACTGAGAACGCTGTCATCTCAGGCAGGGGAGCATTTTCTGAATTACACACTTCTGCTTTAAGGTCTTTGGGTCACGTCTAATTTTCACAACCCACTGGGAATTTATAAAAGACGCATTTTCAGTGTTTCATCGCCTTAAAGATCAACACACAACAATATAACCCACTGAAGGGACTGAAAGTTAAATTAAACATGGCATCTACCCTGACTAATGTCCAGTTACTAAATTAAAGATTAGGGATGCACCGATGTATCGGCTGCCGATATTTATCGGCCAGTTATTGACCAAATAAAAAACAATCGCCATATTGGTAATAATCATGAAAATGCTGATATGAAAAAAACAGCACTTACCTACAGTATACAGGCTACATGATGAGGGAAACCATCCAAAACACTTTGAAACCAGCAGACTTTTGACTTTTTTTGGGGGGGGATTTTTCCCCTTTTTCTCCCAATTTGGAATGCCCAATTCCCAATGCGCTCTAAGTCCTCGTGGTCGCGTAGTGATTCGCCTCAGTCCGGGTGGCGGAGGACGAATCCCAGTTGCCTCCGCGTCTGAGACAGTCAACCCGCGCATCTTATCACGTGGCTTGTTGAGTGCATTGCCACGGAGACATAGCGTGTGTGGAGGCTTCACGCCATCCACCGCGGCAACCACGCTCAATTCACCATGCGCCCCACCGAGAACAAACCACATTATAGTGACCACGAGGAGGTTACCCCATGTGACTCTACCCTCCCTAGCAACCGGGCCAATTTGGTTGCTTAGGAGACCTGGCTGGAGTCACTCAGCACGCCCTGGGATTCGAACTCCAGGGGTGGTAGCCAGCGTGCAGACTTTGACTTCTGAGATATCGGTATGACATCTATTAATGCTGCATGATTGGTTGAATTAAGAATGAAATCACAATATGGCCTTGTGCCGTTACTAAACCTTAAAAGGCTGCGTTTTGAACTGCAAAAACAGAAGTGCAAAAATGTTTTAGAAGTACAAAATAACCTTTTTTAATTTCAATAATCATGTTATCATATTTAGTCTTTTTTTATATTTTACTGTGGCACTCTTTAAAGTGTTGGCCTGTCATGTGTTCAACAGATCCAATGTTCAATGGAAATTATTTATTGTTAAAACAGTGGAAAATCTTTTGCACCTCTTTTGTACATTTATAAGCATGCCAAATATCAGTGTTGTATCAGTCTATAGCTTTTTGTTAAAATCGGTATCGGCCAAACATTTTAATATCGGTGCATCCATATTAAAGATATTTTAATCTACTTGGTTTTAATAGCATGCATGCAAAATTAATTCAGCAACGAATGCTACAACAAAATAAGTGTAATTTAAATGGTTAATTTCACAGAGCTAATAAAATAAACAAATGTTGACCGTGCACAACTACTGATAAACACTATCAGCATTTCTGTTTTCCTCTGCATGCCAAAAACTCTCCTATGCTTTAAGTGGCTTAAAGAGTATTTTTGGTTGTTACAGGTTGGCATCAAATGCCCAGTGTAAATGCTCTGGAATTAAATCTGTTTGATGCTGTTGTTCCAGACCAGCATTACTGGAACGTTGATGCCAACCATTGGTGAACGTTAGCAGAAAGAAGCACTTACTCTGCACAGCCTCGATCGAGGGAAACACAGTACCTTGCATACCTGCGGGACCAAAATCTTGCCTGGTGAGGAAGATGGCGTGGTCATGATGCTCAGCGTGATCGGGGTCGAGTCTCTGCTGGGTGTTTGCCCAGCGACACACCTGCTCAAGACTCCGCGACGGATTCCCACGTTCAATCAGACTGATAGACTAAACAGAGAAAACAAACAAACACATTCAGACATCAAGACACTGGTGGAAACACAGTGTCATAGATTTGTTTATTCTAGATCAGTGCTTCTCAAGTGGTGTGTGGCACGTCTGTTCTGATGAGGTCACCCACAAGAGGGAAAAAACAATGCGAAATGTAAATAATAAAAGGCAACTGGGCCAATGAAGTGACACTCATTTTTTGTCCAGATCTATTAAATTATATACTATATATAAAAAATCCTTCACACAAAATAATTATTTGAATACACCTCCTCTGAATTATATTTTTTCAGTTATTAAGTTCAAAATCATTTTGATATTTAATCTAAGTCTCAATAAAAGCTGAAATTCTTGAAATAAAGATAAATGTTGCCATAAGTAGTGCAGAATAATCTTTAATATTATTTCTTAAAATAAAATCGCAGAAAATCGCAAATATTTTATTATTATTATTATTTTCTCCCTTTTTTCCCCCAATTTGGAATGCCCAATTCCCAATGCGCTCTAAGTCCTTGTGGTGGCGTAGTGACTCGCCTCAATCCGGGTGGTGGAGGACGAATCTCAGTTGCCTCCGCGTCTGAGACCGTCAATCCGTGCATCTTATCACGTGGCTTGTTGAGCGCATTACCGTGGAGACGTAGCGTGTGTGGAGGCTTCACGCTATTCTCTGCGGCATCCACGCACAACTCACCACGCGCCCCACCGAGAGCGAACCACATTATAGCGACCACGAGGAGGTTACACCATGTGACTCTACCCTCCCTAGCAAGGAGACCTGGCTGGAGTCACTCAGCACCCTGGATTCAAACTCACAACTCCAGGGGTGCTAGTCAGCATCTTTAATCGCTGAGCTACCCAGGCCCCCTGCAACAATTTTAAAACTATGGCTGTCAATTGATTACAATTTTTTTATCAAATTAAGTACATGGTATAGTGATAAATTAGTCAAATTAATCGCATATATAAATATTTGCTGAGAAATAACAATAATTTAATATATAATGATTAAATAATAATATATAGTCAAATATAAATAATTATAAATAAAATATAAATATTATAAAAATAATAATACAGATAATTAAAATGCATTACATTAATTTAGCACACAAGTTAAGCATTCAAAAAATCAATACAAAAAGTGGCTTTAGAATCCAATATATTATTTATTTCCATATTATCGAACATAAGACTATCATTGGCCTACAGTTCACAGCAATCCATTTTGCAATTGAATTCGTCAATCAGTCCGAGATTTATTATAAGGGCTTGTCTAAGGAAGCGTCAGACGGACACTTTTGGAGCATCTCAGTTGCGTTGCATCATAAACGTACCGTTTTTAGGTCGCTGTGTCAAGTTAAACGTAGTATGAAACTTAGAAAAACACATCTTGAGATCCCTGCATTCGGATTTGCGCTCTATCAAATGCAAGAACATGTTCTCATATTGGCTATGTCCGAAACCAGGAAAATGCTGCCTCCGGAGGCTATATACAGAGGTAGGAAAGGATCAAGGCACGTCCGAAACCAATGTTCGCATCACATCCTGTCTACTGAGATACCTTCATCTGATTGATTTTGAAGGCAGGATAGATGTATCCTTCGCTACCTATGAAATCCCACAATCCTGTGCACATGGATTCAAAGCGGCTGAGCCAAAGTCTTTCTAGCAAGTCAGTCCACTGTTGCTCATGTCTGGAACGCTCTCAGGAGGCTATTTCCAGTCATGCCAGTGCAGCTCCTATCTACTTGAATAGGGGAACACCGAAATCTCAAAAACTGTTTGCCAAGCTAAATGACATATTTCAAATCAGCAGTAAAGTCAAACAACACTGGTATCATACATTGTGCTGCTTTACCTCAGATTACGCTGAAAACGAAATTTGAACAGCTTGTATAGCTAATGCGCATGTGCATTCTCGAGTTGATTGACAGGCGATGTCTGTATCTAAAAGGTGATTGGTTCTTTTACTTCTACATCCGTTGACCGTTGGGCGTTCCAATTTCTCCCATTCATTTAAATAGAAGTGGCCCGTCTCTGCTAAATAGTCTCTGGCTGAGCTGAAGAAGAAAAAATGATGGCCAAAGAGGCAGTTGATAGCCAATTTGTGTATAAATGTGCACTTTTATTCACTTTTTCCAACTTTTGATTCCATAGGCAACGTGTTGCCTATACAGCTGAAGTTTCGCTTACTGCCCCCTGGTGAATACAGGTAGTGCATAAATGATTTGCATGCACAGAGTGAGATGTGTGAAAGCGTAAATCAAATTGCAAGCGATTTTTTGCATGCGCACAGAACATTTTGTAAAGGTGTAAATCAAGTTACAGGTGTAGGAAAAAATTATTAGCAATACTTTAATGCTTTGCATAAGTGTGTTGCGAATCTGTAATTTCATATTAACACAAAGTAAATGTGGTCTGTATTCTTCTGATTCCTTTTTTTTCGTGCTTACACTTTTGGCATTGTTTTTGCACCTAAACATGGCAAAAAACATTGCAAACCTGCAATCAGCGATATGCAAGCAAAGATAGGGTGTCATAAACAGCAAAGCAGATTGACCACGTAGAATCAGTCTGTATGTGTAAATAAACTATTGCAAACGTGTAAATGTCTTGTGCTTGTGGCATAGGCCTAAATGTTTTCCAGAAATAATCCGATATACACTGTTCTGTCTTCCCTTTGTTGCGCTCACAATTTTGGCACGAATTTCTCACTGAAAAGAGTTTTGCAAGCATGAGGGAGACGGCGGGTCTACCTGCTTCTAGTAACCAATCAAATGAGGTTTTCCTTGACCAGTTTACTCTGACTTGATTGGTTTAATAACGTGACAGACAGCTTCTTCTTCATACGGCTCAGCGTCGTTCCTCTGGATATCTCTCCTCTCTTAAATATTAATACATACACATTCTTTTATTGTGAGAGTAATGTTGAGCTGACACCGTTTATTGATATAAAATATTTTTTCAATAAACAATTTTTATCACATGTATTTTATGCACCAAACACTATATTGATATTTAAAAGGAAATTGTAAACCTTTTTTCACTGGGTCTCATGAACTTATGGTAAGATGACATCATAATAGCTTGTAATGTAAAATAATGCGACCTTTATAATGACAGAGCAGGCTACATATATGAAACTACACAAAAATATTAGTTTGCACTTTAAATATATCTTATAAAATGTAAATGTCAGATTTTTCAAAGCTCTGTGATTTTGTTTTTGTGGTGTGCATGAATGTAATGTAATGATGATTGAGAGATATTCCTCAAAAGCCTGTTGTATCACATTTGATACATGCATTTCAAAGGGGCTTTTTCAATAAAATAATATACAAAATTTTAACCAAGCACAAGTTGCTTATATTCAGCAAATACTCTTTGTAAAATATCAGTAACAATATAATCATTACTGTCACTTTTACTTTATTAAAATAAGCTGTCATTTATCCCAACATAAGAGTCACTTTCCCTGCAAGTCCGCCAGCATTTTAAATAGATCGATATAAACATTGAAACCACTTTTTTCACATATAACCACTAGATGGTGCCATAAACATGTGAAACTTACATACCATAGGTTGTCTGGCTCGTCAGCTTAAACAGAGAGTTAAACAGGAGCCGTCAAATGTTGTGTATCATATTTAATACACATGGCGTTATAGGGTTAAGTTGCCAACACTCATGTATTCAAGCTGCAAGGAAAGTATTTTAATACCTTTTATTTCACAATTACACCAGAAGAAATGCTTCATGTTTCAAGTCATTACATATATAATACATACAGTATATACGTATATATACTGTATATACACTGGTGGCCAAAAGTTTGAATAATGTACAGATTTTGCTGTTTCAGAAGGAAATTGGTACTTTAATTCACCAAAGTGGCATTCAACTGATCACAATGTATAGTCAGGACATTACTGATGTAAAAAACAGCACCATCGCTATTTGAAAAAAGTCATTTTTGATCAAATCTAGACAGCAGCCATCACTCCAACACCTTATCCTTGAGTAATCATGATAAATTGATCATTTGGTACTAGAAAATCACTTGCCATTATATCAAACACAGCTGAAAGATATTTGGTTCATTAAATGAAGCTTAACATTGTCTTTGTGTTTGTTTTTGAGTTGCTACAGTATGCAATAGACTGGCGTGTCTTAAGGTCAATATTAGGTCAAAAATGGCAAAACAGCTTTCTCTAGAAACTCATCAGTCAATCATTGTGTTGAGGAATGAAGGCTTGAATTTGCTTGAAATTGCCCAAAAAACTGAAGATTTCATACAAAGGTGTACACTACAGTCTTCAAAGACAAAGGACAACTGGCTCTAACAAGGACAGAAAGAGATGTGGAAGACCAGATGTACAACTAAACAAGAGGATAAGTACATCAGAGTCTCTAGTTTGAGAAATAGACACCTCACATGTCCTCAGCTGACAGCTTCATTGAATTCTACCCGCTCAACACCAGTTTCATGTCCAACAGTAAAGAGAAGACTCAGGGGTGCAGGCCTTATGGGAAGAATTGCAAAGAAAAAGCCACTTTTGAAACAGAAAAACAAAAAGAAAAGGTTAGAGTGGGCAAAGAAACACAGACATTGGACAACAGATAATTGGAAAAGAGTGTTATGGATCTTAACCCCATTGAGCTTTTGTGGGATCAGCTAGACTGTAAGGTGTGTGAGAAGTGTCTGACAAGACAGCCACATCTATGGCAAGTGCTACAGGAAGTGTGGGGTGAAATGTCACCTGAGTATCTGGACAAACTGACAGCTAGAATAACAAGGATCTGCAAAGCTGTCATTGCTGCACGTTTTTGATGAGAACTCTTTGAAGTAGTTTTTTTCATATTGTAATAGTCATTTTTCATGTTATTAATGCCCTGACTATACATTGTGATCAGCTGAATGCCACTTTGGTGAATAAAAGTACCAATTTCTTTCCATAAGAGCAAAAGCTGTATATTATTCCAAACTTATGGCCGCCAGTGTATATTTATTTATTTTATTTGCAGAAAATGCTTGACATATTTTTTTCAATTGTATAACCAACATTAAATTTCTAGAAACTTTACACATGTGTTTTAAAGATATTTCCTTTTTATCACCTTGGACAACCTTATTTGTTATTGACCAAGAAGTCATTTTCACACAATAAATATTGAAATGGTTTATGTTTATTTCACTCTTTGTTTAGATGATCATAGCTTTAAACACGTAATAATCTGTATTTTCTTAGTTTAACATTGAAAGTCTGGGTCTAAATGCTAAAACAGTCAAATCTGTATATAAAAGACATTTGAAAAGTACCAAAAATAAATAATGAAGACCTGGTGAAAAGTTACTCTTTTCCTCAACTTTTATTTCCCTTGATACATTTAAGGAGAAACGTTGGAGGCAAAGTTGATACTTTAAAAGAAACAGGAATGAGAACTCTACTAAGTCTCATGAGCAATGAAAGAGCAATTTCTGGACAATAAATGTTCTTTGTAAGAAAGACAGGGTATTTGAGGACATTTAGCAGTTTGTTTAGCACAAATTGCCTTCGGCTACAAACAGATCTGAAGGCGAACAGAAGCTGTAATGAGATTGTGACTAGCTTTTTGTTCAGCTTCCAAACTATATCAACAAATGTCTCAAAGCCAGACTAAACACAGTACAGACCTCTAATAGCACTTGAAACAACACAAAGTACAGAAAACTTTATAATATACAGTATATCTGGCTTTAATGTCTCTGTAAGTGTTTACAACTAAAGCAGCTATAAAACTAATGAACTAGCATTTGACTATAGAGTGCAACGTTGCCCACCCCCTTTTTCAGTCGTATTTTACCCATTCATTTCTTCCATAGGGATTTCATAAAATCCTTTATAAAAGAGTTGTCAGCCATGAACCAAACTAACCAGTTCCGAGGTGAATCACAACATTACAAACTTTGATTTGAAGCACAAAAGTATTTGAAAAAGATACAAGACTGTGAACTTAATGTCTTTCATGAGGGAATGAACTACAATCCCGTGAAGCATTGCGAATGACGAAATCAAATGAAAAATTAACTATAGATCTAAAGTTGTTAATTATAAGTGCAGAATCAATATATTTAATGTATTTAGCCAAATATGCAGATATATACAAATAAGTAGTTTGAGAGTGTAGTGAGAGAGACTCGATGGCGTCATTCACAGTGCATCATAGGAGTTGGCGGTCACTGCAGAGCTCTTTTCACGCACTTTGTTGGCAGCGATTCTCTGATTCGTTTCGTTTTTAAATGCCGTTTAGGGACGGGTTAATCTGAAGTAGACGATACCAAAATAATAGACCACCGTGAAAAATATTCAAATAATATAATGACACATTTGTACCAAAAAACACAGGAAAAAAGCGGAAAATGCGTAGACATTGAGAATTTCTGTACTGTCAAAAGTTGATTATTTCACATAAATAACGAATAATAATATTTGATTTATCTGTGTTTATTTTCATAAATATTTAATATTTATAAATATTAATTAAGAACACAAACAGAGTAGAATACAGTTCTGCTTTTGGATATCTAGTTTACTTGCTATTTTGAGATCACAACTCTATATTTTAACAATTTGACGTCACTAAGCTCACAAACTTTGTCAACTATTTCTTCCTAATTAGTGCTTACTGTTTCAACCCGGCACCTTGGTTGAACTGGTTTCCTGGCAGACTAAACTCTCTGCATTTTCTTAAAACAGTGTTGTGTTCTGCCAGCTGTCAAAGTTTTCTGAGCAGGCGTGATGGACGTGTGGCGACAAAGAACATGTGCCCATGTTTATCCATGACAGTAAAATGCCATGTACTGGAATAATGAAAATAAAAAATACATTTCACATCAAAGTATAAACTCATACTAGTATAAATCATAAACTACACCTCTGAAGTGACACGTAAAAAAAAGTAAATCTGTTGTAATAAATATATATGCAGCATCTCGTGTGTAATGAGGCCTTATGCGCGCTGGATTGACGTGTTGTTGCATTTACGCTGGCGTACGTTGTCAGCATTAATCTTTCAGCATGCATGACACAGAGTCAAGTGGAATGCTTTAATGCCTCCTGGGAAGCAGGGCGACACATACACACTTTTTTGAGCTTTTTTGGATTGACAACACAACTCAGAGTCTCTCATTATTGGATGTAAATCTCTTTCACTGACTGTGTTTACATGCACAACGAATATTCACTGTAAAAAAAAAATCCAGTTACATTTACTGTATAAAACTGGCTGCTGTGCCACAAATTCAGCATAAAAATACAGTGAGCATTTTTCAGCCATTACGAGATGGCATTTTGGTGCCTGTATATTTGACTGTTCACTACATTAAATAATGCAATAAACATTAACGAAACAACATAAAATGTGGCATTAAACACCCCAGTGTACAAAGTCCTAATATCAGAAATAAGAAGTAACATAAATATTTCAATAAAATATGATCAAATGTGATGGGTCACACAGGAGCTTCTGGGAATGCCCAGTTATTGTTTTTCACCATTATTTAAACAATAGTTTACCGTAAAATTACATGAATTGTCTTGCTAAACAAAATACGCATTTTCTTCATTAACTAAAAGGTGAATAATACTTTTTAAATTTTTACAAAATTCTTTCAATATTTTACAGTAAAATTACATGTGTTGTTAAACATAATATACATTTTGTAAACTATAAGGTACATCATTTTTTAACTTCTAAAAAACCTTATATATATATATATATAATACTTTAAAATAAAAGTACATGTATTGTCTTGTTAAACATAATATACATATTCACTGTTAATTATAAGTTAAATCATACTTTTTATTTGTAATAATTTTTATTTTTTTTACAATATTTTACTGTAAAATTACATGTATTTTCTTGTTAAATATTATATAAATTTTTACTGTTAACTATAAGGTAAATCATACTTTTGACTTAAAAAAAAATTTTATTACAATATTTTACCGTAAAATTACATGTATTTTCTTGCTAAATATAATATACATTTTTACTGTTAACTATAAGGTAAATCATACTCTTGACTTCAAAAAAACTTTTGTTCAATATTTTACCGTAAATTACATGTATTGTCTTTCTAAACATACAGTAATATACATTTTCACTGTTAATTGTAAAGTAAATCATACTTTTTATTTGTAAAAAACATTTTTTTACAATATTTTACCGTAAAATTACATGTATTGTCTTGCTAAACATACTATAAATTTTGTAAACTATGAGGTACATCATATTTTAACTTCTAAATTTTTTTTTTTTTTTTTTTACAAAACTTTAAAATAAAAGTACATGTACTGTCTTGTTAAACATAATATACATATTTACAGTTAATTGTAACTTAAATCATACTTTTTATTTGTAATTTTTTTTACAATATTTTACTGTAAAATTACATGTATTTTCTTGTTAAATATAATATACATATTTACTTAACTTAAATCACACTTTTTATTTGTAAAAAATATTTCTTTACAATATTTTACTGTAAAATTACATGTATTTTCTTGTTAAATATAATATACATATTTACTTAACTTAAATCACACTTTTTATTTGTAAAAAATATTTCTTTACAATATTTTACTGTAAAATTACATGTATTTTCTTGTTAAATATAATATAAATTTGTACTGTTAACTATAAGGTAAATCATACTTTTGACTTAAAAATTTTTTTTTTACAATATTTTACCGTAAAATTACATGAAATGTCCTAAGTAACAGATATACATATATATATATATATATATATATATATATATATATATATATATATATAAAATAAAAAAATATTACAATTATTATATAAAACATTTTCATTGTACATTGTATTCATCAAAATGTAATTGTTATTTGATTATGTATGTATCATGTAAATTGTTTCAAAAATCACACTCCACATAACTGAACATCAAAAGAGTTCTGATTGGCTGAGATTTTTCAGTATTTTTGGCTTCAGTTTTAATTACATGTTACTGGAAACTTGCTCAATCGTACTTGCTGAGAGCATGATGTAAGGCTTCTTAGCGTCTATATGCATTTGTGATTTTTAAGTATAATAGTCTCTAAAACAGAGTATAAACTGTAGGTTTAACTTGACACACTTATTAATAAACCCAGTTGAAGTTTGGAAAAATTCTACACTCACTTGACGATATCCCACCAAAATCATTCGCACAAGCACAATGTTGATGTTTGTTCCCAGAGATTCATCATGGTAGATTTCATCAACCTGTGTGAAAGAGAAAGATAGAGAGAAATCAATACACAACCCCAAAACGTTTGACCAGTTACACTGAAAACTGATAATACTTAAAAGGAGACATGAAACAGAATTCACAGCCTATTCATGAATACTTGTGTATGCCTATTCGACTACTGATTAACAGGAAGGACTTTTAGAGGAAAAACATTGTTTATTTAGAATAACGTGCACGATGAATCATTCACAATAAATACAGACACAGTTGTGCTCAAAAGTTTGCATACCCTGGCAGAAATTGTGACATTTTGGCATTGATTTTGAAAATATGACTGATGATGCAAAAAACTGTCTTTTATTTAAGGATAGTGATCATATGAAGCCATTTATTATCACATAGTTGTTTGGCTCCTTTTTAAATCATAATGATAACAGAAATCACCCAAATGGCCCTGATCAAAAGTTTACATACCCTTGAATGTTTGGCCTTGTTACAGACGCACAAGGTGACACACACAGGTTTAAATGGCAATTAAAGGTTAATTTCCCACACCTGTGGCTTTTTAAATTGCAATTAGTGTCTGTGTATAAACAGTCAATGAGTTTGTTAGCTCTCACGTGGATGCACTGAGCAGGCTAGATACTGAGCCATGGGGAGCAGAAAAGAACTGTCAAAAGACCTGCGTAACAAGGTAATGGAACTTTATAAAGATGGAAAAGGATATAAAAAGATATCCAAAGCCTTGAAAATGCCAGTCAGTACTGTTCAATCACTTATTAAGAAGTGGAAAATTTGGGGATCTCTTGATACCAAGCCAAGGTCAGGTAGACCAAGAAAGATTTCAGCCAGAAGAATTGTTCGGGATACAAAGAAAAACCCCACAGGTAACCTCAGGAGAAATACAGGCTGCTCTGGAAAAAGACGGTGTGGTTGTTTCAAGGAGCACAATACGACGATACTTGAACAAAAATGAGCTGTATGTTCGAGTTGCCAGAAAGAAGCCTTTACTGCACCAATGCCACAAAAAAGCCCAGTTACAATATGCCCGACATCACCTTGACATGCCTCACAGCTTCTGGCACACTGTAATTTGGAGTGACGAGACCAAAATAGAGCTTTATGGTCACAACCATAAGCGCTATGTTTGGAGAGGGGTCAACAAGGCCTATAGTGAAAAGAATACCATCCCCACTGTGAAGCATGGTGGTGGCTCACTGATGTTTTGGGGGGTGTGAGCTCTAAAGGCACGGGGAATCTTGTGAAAATTGATGGCAAGATGAATGCAGCATGTTATCAGAAAATACTGCCAGACAATTTATATTCTTCTGCACGAAAGCTGCGCATGGGACGCTCTTGGACTTTCCAGCATGACAATGACCCTAAGCACAAGGTCAAGTTGACCCTCCAGTGGTTACAGCAGAAAAAGGTGAAGGTTCTGGAGTGGCCATCACAGTCTCCTGACCTTAATATCATCGAGCCACTCTGGGGAGATCTCAAACGTGCGGTTCATGCAAGACGACCAAAGACTTTGCATGACCTGGAGGCATTTTGCCAAGACGAATGGGCAGCTATACCACCTGCAAGAATTTGGGGCCTCATAAACAACTATTACAAAAGACTGCACGCTGTCATTGATGCTAAAGGGGGCAATACACAGTATTAAGAACTAAGGGTATGCAGACTTTTGAACAAGGGTCATTTCATTTTTTTCTGTATTGCCATGTTTTGTTTTATGATTGTGTCATTCTGTTATAACCTACAGTTGAATATGAATCCCATAAGAAATAAAAGAAATGTGTTTTGCCTGCTCACTCATGTTTTCTTTAAAAATGGTACATATATTACCAATTCTCCAAGGGTATGCAAACTTTTGAGCACAACTGTATGTACAGTATATTAAGAAAGTATAAAACAGTCTATTCTGATTTCATGTTGTTAATTTCCTTCTGTTTAGTCCAAACTCTCCAACATTTTCAGCTGTTCTCCAGGGGCCGGACGCACCGGCTATACGTAAGTTACAACTTAGCCTAGTTGTGGCGTAAATGGGCACTAAGTCACAATTTACGCACTACTAAATATGTGAGCGTTGCACCATTAAACTTAGGTAGAACGTAACCCTACATATAAACTGAGCTTTTTAAAACATCTGTGTACAAATTTGAAGGTTGCTTATTGGATCAATACATGTAAACGTCATATTATGCGACCACGCATTACTTTACTGACAGCTTAAGACCTACTAGTTAAGTCTTGCCTTAAGAGCAGGTTATGCCACTAAATTAAGCACTGACTTAGTTACAAACTAACTAGTAGTTACTAAGCCCTTAGTGTGAACTTTACGTCCCAACTTACGTGAGACCTTACGCACAGCTGGTGCAACCCAACCCAGAAACTCAAAGAATATTCTGGAGTCTGACGCTTTTAAGTCACTGTTGGCACTGTTACAAACATCATAATGGCAAAAGAAGTTTGGGTTTTGAAAACCGAAACTAGACAAACACAGCTGTCAACAATCACCGACAGAAAGAGACACTAACAATGTCTGTGCTAATGCAAACGTGCTGCTAGCAATATAAAAGTGTAAATGCAGCATTGAGGGATGTGTAATAACAAGAAAGTACCATGAAAATACCATAGTATATGAAAACGGTAATCATCCAGTACTAAAGTATATATTTAGACTAGTGCTGTCAGTCGATTAAAATTTTTAATCGCGATTAATCGCATATGTTTTGTAGTTAATCACGATTAATCGCAGATTTTGAAAGTGAAATTTTACAATATATATGCTTATTTTCTTGTCAAAATGCATTTATTTCCATTTTAGGAAAGAAAACAAAACAATATGTTGCAATATATTGCTTTATTAACATTTTCCAAACAAAGCCTTCCACAAGAAATGCACTAAAATAGCACCAATTCGAACGTTTACCAAAGTCTAAGTGGGAGGTTGACTTTTGAAAAAACTAGTTTTCCCATAGGTTGCATATTCATTTCAATGGGCATTAAATCCCTTAATCTGTCATCCTCCATAATATTAATCTGCCGGTAGACTGTGGCTATCCACTTTGTTACAGCAATCGTGACTTGCTTCTTTGGTAATTAAAATCCGCCTTAAAAGTCCCATCTGGGCTTGTTTTGTACATCGTACAGTGCTAAGAGCTCCTTTCTCCATCATTTTATCACCGACAGGGAAGCACTGTCAGAGATTATTTTATTTATTGAGATAGCAACCTCCGTGGCTCTATAATAGGAGAGTATTATGACAGTACCGCCCATAGAATGCCAATGGGACCGCAGCGTTATGCTATTTCATGCTTAGCTTATAGGCTTATCTTGGTAGAAGGGCTCTGGTGCTGTGTCTGTTTGTGAAGTGTGAGTCAGTGTAATGACTCCCTTCTCACAAGTGTTTATGCCATATTAACGGTAAATGCGTTAATCGCGATTAAGAAAAATTATCATGTTAAACGTTTTTAATTAATCGCATGCATTAACGCGTTAATTCTGACAGCTCTAATTTAGACTTTGTAGGGACACAAAAACAGGGACAGTATATAACTAGAGTTTCACATCCTGTGTTTTAGTATGCTAACCAAGATGCTAGGTGTATTTTCACTTTTGGATGAAATATTCCTTGAATAATGTGAGGCTCAAGATTCCTTGAGTGCTGTGAGGACCGAGACGAGGCTGGAATTCTTTTGACCTCAGTGAACTGAAAACAGTTGTTTTTTGTGGAACTCATTTACTGTATAATGTCTTTTTAAGAAATTGTCAGGCATTCACCATAATTTTGCTATTATGCAATGCCAAAAATGTCTGACCGACAAAAAAATGCTGGCTTATCCCACAGTCTTGTGTATATAAATAGTTATAGGAATTTAAACAAAACTCTGCATTAATCTGAACCTGTTCAAGTCAGTCGCACCATCCTCAAAAACATGTTGGCACAACTTGACCAAAGATATTTGTCCATAAATAGAATAGACTGAAAGTCAGAACATTCAAAACATTATCTGCGTGCGGAGTCGTAGAGTTTACAAATGCACTCATCATTTCCTCTGAGTTGTTTTTGTGTGTTTATACTGGTTTTGAGTCTGGCTGAAATGTAACAGTGAAGACTGAAAATCAGACAGGGGGATTATGGGTAAAATAACGTTGAAGGAATCAGTTACTGTTATATCCTCTTGTAGTACTTTGTAAGTAATTAGCAAGCAGTTCGAATTTAAAGGGTTAAAACCAAAATGTAACATTAGCGGTTGTTGGGCAACAGTTATCTGCGAATTAACCCTTTAAGCTAATTGTCAAAATATTGACAACTACAGTCTTGACCAACAAAAAATAGGTACTGTTTAAAATCTTAGAAGCTCTACTTTCCAATGCATGTAGACATTATGACCAAAACTGAATGAGTGCTCTGAAATTTGCAGACAAATCAGAAATGTTCCGTTTTGATAATTTATATAAAAAAGAAAATGTTGCACTGTACATATTATAATAAGCAAAAAAACATCAAACTCATCAAATAGTCATGTGTCATATGTTGTTGGAAAGCTCTCAAAGAGCAGAATACAACCAGCCTATTTGTCTTACTCACAGACAAAAAATATAGCGAGTAATAGCTAAGAATATGTCTTTGACAATTATGTTGATTTTATGCCACATTTTCACTTATAGCTTCACAAAAAATAAACAGAACATAAAATATCACATAACATTACTTAGATAAGGTGATTATCTTTCAAACAAACCCACACACAAGGTAATCAGATGCATAGATCATTAGATAATCCACATGAAGCACAATGTTACATCTGGCCACCAGGAGATGGCGCCAAATACACAACACAGACTCAATGATGACTCAAATGACACAGAATGAAACTCATTCTGTGAAATCTCATTACTAAAATCATGTCTGCATGCTATGCAAACCTTTAGTCATTGTTGTGTTTGCATGTGTAATTAGTTCTTATGTACAATTATTATGTTTGATTTGTTTGGAGAGGCTTTTGGACACTATGATAAATTATATTTGCAATGCTGTAACTTTTGATCGCTTTGTCGTATCAACACAAAACTTTTCTCAGATACAGTTGAAATAATTGGGAACAAAGCGAAAGTTTTTCAGAGCCACCGTATTTACACCCAGAGATATACGTATAATGAAAAATCATAAAAATAAGAAAAAAGTAAATTTTTTGCTAGATTTTACTTTTTTTTCAGCAGTTTCTTAGGCTTAGAGTCGCAGACTGTATCATAATCTACATCATAAAAAAAATGGAAAAGTTTTCTTTACAATGATACTTAATGTTTTTTTTTGTTTTTGTTTTTGTTTTTTTGTCGAGTTACAGTATAAGCCTTTAATTTTGGGTATGCCACTGAAACAGGAAATCTTTAAAAACACCCTCAGAGCTTAAAGGGTTAATGGTTATCTGATGCACCGCTATGGAATTTGTGGGCCGATAACCGAAAATGCACAGCTAATTGTTGCAGATACCGACAAACACTAATGTTACTTTTTTCATTTTAACCCTTTAAATTGGAGCTGCTAGCTAATTCATTACAAAATACTTACTTGAAACAAAAGAGATGTCATTTAAAAGCAGATTTTCACAATCTGACCAACTCTTAACTGCTGCTATTTAAGGTTTAGTGGATGTAACATGAACTAGAAGTGTGTCTATATTACAGATGTATACTAATTTGAATGAGAAATAATGACACTACACTTGCAGAAATTGAGTATTTATGGTAATCCTGATGAATCACTAAAGTTAAGCAAGACAATAATGAACTTCAAAAAGATGTAATAATAAATTAAATCAAAATAATACGATGGATTAACAGCGTAACAAACATTAAACAACAAAATACACAATGCAAACATGTTTATTACTTCATGAAACATAAACAGAATATGGAAAACGGCATATTATTACTTACAGCAGATGATCCCGATTAAAACGAGCCACAAAACAATCTAACACGGTGCATAGAAACAATCCTCACAGAGGGACGTGACATAATAGCTTGGCTTTTAAAACTCTTTCATGGTCACATGTTGAAAATAACGCTGGTAATTCCACTACCTGCGCAATAATATTATCGGCCACATCCGTAATAAATACACAAACAAACCCAAAATGGGAAACATGATGCTTTAAAATTGGTGTTTTGTCATGTTTAGTTGATATCTGTTAGCTTTGAGGCAAGCTATATGCTATGTACTTTGACAAATGACAAAATGAAATTTAAGCAAATATATATATATTTAAAATTGATAGTTTTTCTCTTCTGTGAAAATGGACCAAAAATATTTTACTAATAAGATCAGAAACAGCCTTTAATCTTGAATGTCTGAGAAGTGATACTAATGAATAAAACTGTCTAAAATGTCTAAAAGAATTACTCAAAAATACATCATAGTGATAACACCCAATGAGCATCTTTTTAAACACGTTCCTCTCTCCATCTCTTAACTTCTGCCCTTTGCACATGATAATAATCAAACATCATTTTCTCAGCACTCGTCTGTCGGATCGTCTAAACAGCTTCTCGGTGTTGACATCGTCTCTATGAACTCAAGCTTTGACCATCTAAATCATATCTGATTTAATGAGCTTCAGTATTTGCCTTTCAAAAGCAATTCAGTTCTGCTCTATTTGAGATTGTTGTAGTTTGTGAAAAATCTTGATGGAAAAATATGATGCAACAAGCCACACCTGCTGAAAATAACAGCGTACACCAATCTAGCAGGTTTACTGGTTTTAGTTGGTCTCCAAATCTGACAAAAACCCCTCTAAAGCCAGCAAACCATACCAGCCTGACCAGACTGGGAAACCAGTTGAGACCTGCAAACCAACTTAGCTTAAGATGTTTTTTCAGGAAACTTTGGAGTCATAAGTTCATAAATACCCCTCACCAGTAACTGCATGAAGACTAGAATGAAGTTAGTTAGTGTCTTGTGTCTAGGTAGGAGTGGGGAACCTTGTTCTTTACTTAATCCCTCCTGTTTTGGCCTTTATGATCACTTTATCTGATGTTTGAGTATAACTGGCGTAATTTTAATACTACGGCTAACTTGGTACAAGATTTCATTCGTTTGCCGTCTGAAGCGCTGCTTAAGTCATGTACAAAAGATCAGTTATTGAAAATTGCTGAGCATTATGAGATTGAAGGATTAAAAGACACCGCTAAAGAAATACTCAAAAGCTAATATAATAGATAGTGGTGTACTTTTAGCCGTAGAGTCAGGGCAAGCAGTTACTAAAATAACATCTACTCCCTCTGGAAGTTTGGCATGCTCTTTAACGTTTGAGCAGCAAGAGAGACTTTTTATGTTGCAGCTTGAACAAGAGCGTATGAAGTTAGAACTTGAACATGAAAAGCGTAAAACTGAGCAAACAAACCTCGATCTCCAAAGATATCGTTTAGATCTGGTAAACTTGTTAATGAGAGTCCTGCTGATTTTTCTCAGGGTGATCCTTCATTTGACACCGTTGGAAATTTGCGGTTGAGCGTGTGGCTGATGCAAAAGGTTGGCCTGATGAAGAGCGAACACTACTTTTACAATGTGTTTTTACAGTTAAGGCTCAAGAGGTTTACTCCGCTTTGCCGGTATCAGAGAGTGAAAATTACACTACGGTTAAGACGCTGTTCTAAAAGCTTATGAACTGGTACCAGAAGCATACCGCCAAAAGTTTAGAACTTTGTCCAAAGGGGTGAATGAAGCTCACATTGAGTTTGCCAGAGAGCTCACCACCCTGTTCAATCATTGGTGTGCTGCATCTGAGGTACAAGCATTAGAAGAATTGTGTGATTTAATTGTGCTTGAACAATTAAACATTTCTGTGCCCGCTCGAATGGCTAGTTATATAAGTGAGCATAAATTTAACATGGAAGATGCTGTGCTCACTGATGAGTATGTTTTGACTCATGAGCTTAGTTTTGGTGAGTCTCGTAAAAGTAAGGAGCTGTCTGATCTTAAAACTGATTGTATGACACATAAGAATGCTAATTTAAGCCTGCTGTGCTCGTGGCGCCTGCAACTATTAGTTCTGTTAAGTCTGCCTGCGAAGAACATTCTAATGTCGTGAACGCTGTTAGAGACTTCGAGTATGCTCCATTTATTACAAATGGTTATGTGTCTTTGATTGGAAGTGACGAAAAGATTCCAGTCAAACCTTTGAGAGATAAAGGGGCTTCAGAGTCTTTTGTCTTACAATCTGTACTGCCATTTTCCCAGGTAAGTGATACTGGGACCAGTGTCCTTATTCGGGGAATTGGGTTAACCACTTTGTCTGTTCCTTTATACAAAATAGTGTTATCTTCTGATCTTGTGAATGGGGAAGTCTTGGTTGGCCTGCGTCCCTTACTGCCAGTTGAAGGGGTTGACGTAATCCTGGAAAACAACTTGGCAGATGGACGGGTTTGGCCTGATGTTTCTCCACCTCTTGTGGTATCATCTGTTCCATTGTTATCTGGGGAGCCTGTTGAGAGTGCTGAGAAGTACCCAGAGGTATTTACAGCTTGTGCTGTGACCAGAGTCATGAGTTCTTAGCAGCATGATTCCTCCCTTGTACCCAGGTCTGATACGTTTTATGAGCAAAAGTTTTCTTTGTCTGACTCTTTCACTGTCCCTCGTTCTGAATTGATTCAGGAACAGTGAGCTGATGTTACTTTGACTGATTTGTTTGAAGGGGCCTTACCTTTTGACCAAGCTCGAGATGTTGCTCGTGGTTATTTTTGCAGGACAGGTTGCTGATGAGGAAATGGGTTCCTCATGGTAGCAGTTTTGCAGGTGACCCTATTATGCAGCTAAGTTTCGTCCTTTAGTTTTGCAGACCTCCTACGATGTTATTGCTGGACATTTGGGTGTTAAAAAAAACCTATGACTGCATCCTACATTTCTTTTGGCCGAAACTGTACATCAAAACATGTCATACCTATCAATTAACTGGGGAACAGAATCAGAAAATAAGCCCTGCTCCATTGTCCCCCATTTCTGTGATGAGTCAAACTTTTGAGCACCTGATTGTTGACTGTGTGGGCCCATTGCCCAGATCGAAGTCTTGCAGTACTTACCTGCTTACTGTTATGTGTGCCACTTCAGGGTACCTTGCAGCGTAACCTCTCCACACGATTATGGCAAGATCTGTGGTGAAAGCTTTGACTCAATTTAGATCAATCTTTGGTATTCCAAAGATTATACAGAGTGATCAGGGGTCTAACTCTCATGTGTTTTCACAGGTGTTCGAACACTGCATTTTAAGCAAGTGCCTATCATCCCCAAAGCCAAGGTGCTTTGGAACGTTTTCACCAAACGTTGAAGTCCTTGCTGCGTGCTTATTGCACTGAAATGGATGGAGATTGGGAAGAGGGATTACCGTGGCTGATGTTGGTGGCACGAGAAGTTTGTCAGGAGAGCACTGGTTTCAGTCCGAATGACCTGGTGTTTGTGGTCCATTAGCAGTGTTGCGGGACAATTGGACAGAGACTGTGCCTCCTCAAAATTTGATAAACTATGTGAATGATTTCAGGTGCAGACTTTATGAAGTGGGTAAGTTAGCAAAAGAAAAGCTTCTTACATCTCGGTCAAAAATGAAGTCTCTTTTTGATCGACAAGGTGAATGCTGACAGTTTTCTCCTGGTGACCAGGTTTTGTCTCTTTTGCCAATTGATGGTTCACCTTTTCAAGACCAGTATTCTGGCCCATTTACTGTAGTGGAAAAGATTTCTGATTTGAATTATCTGATCGCTACTCCTAAACGGAGGAAGTCTACACAATTGATTCATATTAATTTGTTAAAACCCTACAACCGTTCAAATGTTCTTCTAGGTTGTGGGATGTGGGGACTACTGATGTTAAATTTGCTCTTCTAGCTGAGACTCTCATGCACTACTTCTTTGGGGAATGAGGTGGATGAGAGAGTTTCTCCTCCAGATGAGGCTGTGTTGCTCGGTCATTTAAAAAATTTGTCTATTAATAATCTGGATGCATTGTTAGCCCATTTGACTGATTCACAATGTGCTGATCTGGTTAGCCTTATTAAACGGTATTCTGTTTTGTTTGCTGATGTACTGTCTTGTACACACTGGGTGGAATATGATATTGACATTGGTGATGCTGAGCCCATCTGCCAACGTTTCTATAGCGTTTCCCCAGTGAAGTGCAAGTATCTTGATGCTGAAGTTGATGCAGTATATTTTTGACCATGATATTGCACAGCCGTCGTTCTCAAGCTGGGCATCACCCTGCTTGTTGGTAAGTAAATCTGATGACATGTTTAGTTTTTGTACTGACTATGGGAAGGTGAACAGGGTGACTAAACCTAACTCTTTTCCCCTTCCCCACATGGAGGATTGTCAGCCTAGTTGGGGCTGCCAAATTCGTGAGTAAATTAGATCTACTGAAGGGCTATTGGTCCCTTTGACAACACGTGCACAAGATATTTCTGCTTTTATTACATCTGCAGGATTATTTTCGTACAATGAGTTTTGGTTTATGCAATGCCCACGCAACATTTCAGCGGCTTATGAATAGAGTTGTTTTTGGCTTAGAGGGAGTGGCTGTTTATTTGGATGATGTCATCATTGTTAGTGACTCCTGGAAACAGCACTTGCGTCGCATTGCAGCATTGTTTAGCTGCCTGGAGGAGCCACGTCTTACTGCCAACTTGGTCAAGTGTGAGTTTGCCAAGGCGACAGTGACATACCTTGGAAAGGTGGTTGGACAGGAGAGTGTGTGACCTGTGCGTGCCAAGGTTGACGCTATTGATCATTTTCCCTCTTCGACAACCAAGAAAGAGTTGATGCGTTTCTTGGGACTGTTGGGCTACTGTAGTAGGTATTTAAAGAACTTTTCCACTGTAGTTGCCCCTTTAACCGATCTGCTTAAAGCTAAGGCTGCGTTTAATTGGACGCCTGCCAGCAAGCTTTTGAAGCGGCCAAATTGCTTCTCACTTCTGCTCTAGTGTTGGCGGCACCACATTTTTATTGGCCTTTTAAGTTGTGTGTTGATGCCAGCAACGTGGGTGCAGGAGTGGTATTACTTCAGGCTGATGATGAGGGTGTTGATCGTCCTGTCAGTTACTTTTCAAAAAAGTTCTCCTCTTATCAACTGAGCTATTCTGTGGTTGAGGAGGCGGCGTTGGCTTTGATTTGGGCCCTGCAACATTTTGAGGTTTATATTGGGTCAGTAGTTGTTCCATTGGTGGTGTACACTGATCACAATCCCCTCACAAATTTACATTCTTTGCGATGTCCAAATCAACGCCTCACAAGATGGTGTCTGTTTTTACAGTCCTATGCACTGGACATTAGACGCATTAAAGGGTCTGACAATGTTTTGGCTGACGCATTGTCTAAGGCCCTTTTGCCCAAAGAGTTTTGTTAACCTCTTTGGTTAAGCGCTAGTGACTCCCTAATGGTTTGCTCTCTCCTATTTGGTTGCTGAAGTCTGGAAAGGGGATGGCAATCAAGGTTGGAGTTTTCCAGAAGGGTGACTGGACTATTTATGTTTTGTCTTTGTTTTTGGTGTTTTGAGAAATTGTTTTGGGTCTCTTGTAGATCCCTTTTCTTTTGGGGAAGGTGTTACAATCCCTTACTCATGAACGGGCTGTGACACTTTGTACAACCTTCACATTGCATTCCTTCAAAGGCGACGGGAAGTGTTCTCGGAAATGCTGTGCAGCAGCAAATCATGAGGATAATTGCGTTTCAGATGTCCATGGAACGCCGATTTTTCACATGCGCAGTAAGGGGATTTAAACACTTTCATACGTTTCAGTGTGGACAAGCAGCTTTTGGAAAACATTTGAAAATGGCAATGTGGACAGCAAGCATTACGAAAACGCTGTTTTCACATTTATCTGGATTAATGTGGACGTAGCCAGTGTTAACACTCGAGTCTTCTTAAAATGTCAAAACAAACTTTGACCTCTTTCATTCAAGAACAAACAAACAAAATAATAAATAAAACCATAAAACAGAGAAAAAAAACCCCACAGTATTCTTTTACTTTATTTTTATTATTTTATCCACATTGCTCATGTCCACTGTGTACCTGTTTATTATTAATAAAATGTATTACAGAAATAGTTTACTATTGTATGATAATAATTATTAGGATTCCTCCGGTAGGAGGAAACCTATTGTTTTTGTTAGTATTCTTATTATTATTCCTGTAGCTCTATATTGCCCAATAACTCAAGATCTCCTTGGTAAAAAGTTTTGAAATTTGGCACATTGTTACTACAGGCCACGAGTAACTACCACAGCAAAAATGGCCCATGTGAGCCTATTGGTGGCGCTACCCAATTTGCCCCAATTTGTCAATTTTCAAAGTGATGCCATTTCCACCCCATAAGTCCAAAATGTCTGAAACTTGGTATATATGCCTCATTACTCATGAGGAACAAAAAAGCCTCTAGAACCCATAAAGTCCGCCATGATGGATTTTCCTGTACAATACAAATTTGTCTAAAACGACAAAAATCTACTCCTCCTGAACCATAGCTCCAATTGACTTGAAACTCGGTATGTATGTGTAGGATACATGTCTTTCAATTTCATATTTAGCAAAAATGAATACAATACAAAACAGCTGAAAGGTGCGCATTTATGTAAATGTCCACTTTGTCTCAATATCCATGTCCAAAAAATCTAATGCCATTTTGACTAATGTTTTTTCTAACAGGCTTCAAGATGACATCACTCTGAAGTACTGTGCAAAATTTCACCTTGATATGTCAAAAGATGACAGAAATACAGTTTACTATTATTTATCGCTAACGCTAAAATAATGCTTTACAAATCCACTAGTCATAAAACCGATACTTTGATTCAATCACCAGTTCATATGAAGACTCTTGCAATGTTTAATAACAAATTAATGAAATGTTGTGTACATGTGTGAAGTACATGTCTCTACCACGTCCATTTTTACATAATTTGCAGTTTTGAGGAGGAATCCGCATTGCTGCTTGCAGCTTTAATTATTATTATTATCATAAAAATAGCAATATATCACTGAAATAAATTCTTCCATTTTTATTATTTAAATCGCAGCCCTTTGCGGTTTAATAAACGCACAAGGTCATATCAAGGTTTATATTTTGTTTTAATTTAATGTGCAGCCCTACAAACAACCCATTTGGCTTTCATAATGTGACATATAAACAAAAAAAATAAACATAGGCCGGGATTTCTTTTCATCCATCACAAATGGATTGCATCGTGAAAAGTGGATGCTATATACCAGTATGGGTTTTTCTATGGAAAAACGTTCACTGATAGACAAGGAACGTGTATTAAACAAATACGGTCCATTTTGATTTAATGTGGACTTGCAGAATTTATGTGTGACAAAACAGGAAGTAAAAAAAATGGTTTTCCCAACATCTGTTAAACCTTAGGACAAGCAAAAACAAAAGTAGTTCTCCATCTGGACAAGGTATGCAGACTGTAATTAAGTCCAGGTTTACAGTACAGAATCTGCAATGACGCATTCACCTCCTGCCACGCAGACACGCCTGGAATGATGCGAGCGGATCTGAAGCGCTGTTATATGATCCAGACATGAAGAGGTGATGCCGTTTGAAGTGTCCCAATGAGCCCTGAAAATCAGTAAACCATCTCTTCAGTGCTACTTAAATTAAAGGACTCATATCATGAAGAGTAAATTTTCGGATCTTTTGATTTAAGACTTCATTGTACGACGAAAACACTAGCTTTCAAAACCCCCAATTTCCTCAGCAGTCTCTAAGTGGCTGCAATATCTTCCCCACTCCGTGCTGAAAACATGCACTTTCCATATTGTAAACATGTTTCTGAATTTATGAGGTGTGACCCTGTCTGATGACCTTCACGAGAGGCCCGTTTTGTGTTTATTTTCGGCAAAAGGCCCCAGTGAGTTCACCTACAGTTTCAGCAGAACACATATAAACGCATGTCACGCCGTCCATCACCGGCTAAAGTGAATGTCTGACAGCCAACAGGATATAAAAACACATTTTTCATTCTCTGACAGGAGGTGAACAGAATATGCAGCCAGTAATAAGGCCACTGGTGGATAATACTACAAACCTACGTGAGTAATATTGAGTAAAGAACTCCACTGACCTCAAACCGGGTCTGAACTGTTATTTCTCAGCCCGGTTTCATGATGACCCATTTAACTTGGCTTGTTTTGGATCTTCAACAAAGAGCTTGCTAAAAAATGAGAATGTTTTTAAACAGTCTCCTTGGGTTCCATTACAAACTTTTTAAAATATGTATTTGAAAATATAAAGTACATAGAGTTATAGTGAATACCAACTCAAATTGTGCAGCTTGTTGAGGAGGTATGACATTACTTAAACAATAAATTGGGTGAAGACTTACACTAAATTATATTAAATGAACACAAGAATTATATTTAATTATATTCATTAATGTGTACCATTATACACTACCACACCATCGCAGGTTTGAATCCAGGGCATGCTGAGTGACTCCAGCCAGGTCTCCTAAGCAACCAAATTGGCCTGGTTGCTAGGGAGGGTAGAGTCACATGGGGTAACCTCCTCGTGGTCGCTATAATGTGGTTCTTGCTCTCAGTGGGGCACGTGGTGAGTTGTGCGTGGATGCCGCGGAGAATAGCATGAAGCCTCCACACGCGCTAGGTCTCCACGGCAACATGCTCAACAAGCCACGTGATAAGATGCACGGATTGACGGTCTCAGACGCGGAGGCAACTGGGATTCGTCCTCCGACACCCGGATTGAGGCGAGTCACTACACCATCACGAGGACTTAGAGCGCATTGGGAATTGGGCATCCCAAATTGGGGAGAAAAAAAAAAAATGATGTACCATTACACAACAAGACAGAGTAATAAAGAGCTATATTTACCTACATATATTTTTGCAGCCCATTTGAAAATTATGATAATTAGTGTTCAGCATCACACCAATACAGGACAAAACCTGGATCATTTCAAGCACCGTAAACAACACCAGCATTGTGAGGAGGCGACCTGCTGGCTTTGTACAGAACTCTCCAGGTGGTACGACACCTACAATGCTGAACAGAGAAGCTTAACGACAGAGCCGAGGGTGATTTGACTCGTTTGTGTACGCCATACACACACAAGACCAATAATGATGGAAACATATGGCGATGCTACAGTATAGTGTATTGCAGAGTTGTATTCATTGTAACGTAGCAATTTTGTTCAAGCACAACAACGAAAAGCCAACTGGTCAGCCAATGAAAAAGACATGTAGACATTTAATTAATCCCACAACAAAAATGTATAATATGCACTTGAATACACTCCTTTATTTAAAAAGATAAAAATATATATGTATAAATATTATACGTTATGCATCAACGCAAACTATTCCTTGTGTTGGTTATGTTGAACTCATGATCTCTGGTCTCCATAGGGTCAGTCATCAGTCTAGTGGGGCCGAACTGTGGGTAACTGTTACAGAGTGAAACCAATCTGACTGGAGGATTTTCTGCTGGTAAGTAGATTAAGGAGGCAGGACCTAGTGGAATGTGTATTTAACAGGTTTTTTCTCTCTCTGGTAATCCCACCGAAGACATGCTGGGTGCAGGATGCCCAATAGCAGCGGGAAACACTTTAAACACACTGACGGGTCAGGAGAAGTGAACCATGGGTAAAAAGTAATGACTGCTTTCTACGGTTGTCGACAGAGAAATGTTCTATCACAAGGTCTTTTGTTGTTTAATCATGAGCAGGATATGAATTATAGATATCAACAAATTCCACAAGTTAAAATACATTTTTAATTGTACTAGTTAAAATGCACTTTTGTTGTCCCAAATTTGTAAACATGTTACTCTGGTTTTGTTCACTCAATCTCACTTTGAAAAGTCTAATTTTATTCCACTAGATGGCAGCAAGCACAAGTAAAAAATATTTCTCTCTCTATCCATTCCATCACAATATACAGATCTGAAATGTAGGTGGCGCTGTAACACATTTTATCCCTCACAGATGTGCTCGTCCATAGACATTCAGTCTAATTTTCAGTTCAAGCACCACCCTCATTATTTCATTGAATATCTCGGTCTCTGAGTGGACTAGAAGCTCAATCTAGATGTCATTAAAAAGCTCCTCCCCTTTGCAATGATATATAATATTGTATCATCAATACAAACATACTTTTCTGATGATTTTTTTCATGATTTTCCTGCTGGATGGCATATTTTGTTCTAGACATCTAAGATATAACATTGGATTATTCAGCCAAGCAAGCTCACAGACAAGTAAACAATGGCTCATTTATTTAGAAAACTGCCTAAGGAAAAAGTAGATATCAAGTTTTTAGCTATTTGGGGCTTACAGCATCAGTTATCGGCACATAAAAGAGATGTTTGTATTTGATGACTTACGGAAATCATATTTCAATTTGTGATTCTTTTGAAAATCGTTCGAACTGTGGTATTAGGGCAACAAAATAAACTATACAGTCACATTCCTGAGAATGAGAGCTTTCATTTGATATATGACTTGACCATTTATTTGCTACGTGAAAGACTTTTATTTTCATATAAAATTTCTACCCCATTACATCTATGGGGCGCTAATTTTCAATGCAAATGTTTTGAGGCCTTATTTCTTTATTTTATGTAACAAATGCAGAAGTGATGGATATATCTGAAAAGTTCAGGTTCTAAGCTTTCAAAGGATACCTCATATGCCTGACTTATGTATACGGGGACTTTAACATTTAAAATGTAATCTTTTTCCGCAATAGAGCACCCCCTTTGGGGAGTTACTGTAAGTAGTAAAAATGCAAATTTTTGATATCTGTAGTGGCAATATTATTTTCAGATATCT
Organism: Myxocyprinus asiaticus; assembly: GCF_019703515.2. Taxonomy (NCBI): domain Eukaryota; kingdom Metazoa; phylum Chordata; class Actinopteri; order Cypriniformes; family Catostomidae; genus Myxocyprinus; species Myxocyprinus asiaticus. The sequence goes on from NC_059375.1 coordinate 43,040,198, forward strand.
ATAATACGACTGTAACTAGTTAGAAAGCCTTTTAAGATATCTACAATTAGTCTTCAATTTATTAATATCTAAAATCCATTTCCAGATTTCCAAATTTAACTAAATTTCATGTATCGAAAATGTGAATTTTTACTAGTTAAATAGTAATTCAAATTTTGATATCGGAAATGGGCATTTGCACTAGTAACAATGTAATTACTGATATAAAAAGTATTAATTTTACTAGTAAGTAGTATAATATATATATGTATATATATATATATAAAATTAATTAATTTGCTACTAGTTAAAATTACAAATATATATATCAGCATTGTACTACTTACTAGTAAAATTAATACTTTTTTATATCAGTAATTACATTGTTACTTGTTACCCATTTCCGATATCAAAAGTTGCAATTGCATTTTTATCAAAAGTAAATGACAGCTCATTATGAAATTCTACTAGTGAAATTGCAGTTACAGATATAATAAATATTTACGTTTTTTACTAGTTGAAATTCCATTTTTGATATCAATAATGGGTATTTCTGGGAGTAATAATGTCATTTTTGATATCAAGAATTAAGGTTTTTACTAGTGCAAGTGTAATGACTGATATAAACAATTTGCATTTTTACTACTAGCAATTCTAATACTGATATCAAGATTTTCCAATTTGACTAGTAAAAATTTAATTATAGATATCTATAATTCATATTCTGCACGTGAATGTCAAAGGGCCTTATGATAAATGTTCTGCTTTAAAGGTGAAATGTGTAATTTTTTTGGAAGTTAAAATACTGTACTTTTTTTTTTAATCGCAGAACCTATCCATTTGTTTATTGGAGAAAAGGTGTAAGAAAAAATACTTTCCATTGACAAGACTGTCGATAGATTTTGGAACTGAAACAATGAGGGAAGTGAGATTTTGTTAATCAGTTATTGACCAAAATGTCTAAATATCGACAGATTAATCGGTCTGGCCCATATATCAGTCTATCACCACTCCACCTTTAAATAAATAATAATTTCAGAGGCTTATTTGGTTTAAGATTTAACCGAATCTAGCGGAAACCGCCACTTCAACCTCAAATATTATGTATAAATGTATTTTAAAGAGTGCATGTGTGTGAAAACACAATATCAGTCACTTACTATATTCATGAGCGTTAAGACGTAGTTCTGTACGTGTTCTTTGCCGTGGAAACGCACGACTGAGTCGTCCACAGCCAGCAGCACCTCGATGTTGTAGTCTTCTTTCTTTGCATGTCTGCGTTTGCGCTCCGTCTCTGATAATTTCTCCTCCACCACGTTGAGAGCGTTGGGCAACTCAGCGATACCAAAGTCTGCCACTGAAAACACAACACAAACAGTTTAGATCAATAACAGACCATCAACAGGTTTAATGACGGGTTTACCTTTAGGAATGTGTTCAAGATATGTAAAATGCTTCCACAAAAACAACACACTGTTGAAAGTATATGACCGTGTTGCTACAATACATGAAATATATAAAGTAGTACTACTCTGTAGTTTAGTGTTGTAGAGCTGTAATGCAGTCATGGATCTGTAGTTCAATCAGCTGATATTTACAGTGTTTATAGGTCAGCACTGTATTGATATTCTTACATATTCTGGTCCGAAAACATTTCCAAGTGTCCAAAAGCTTCTCCAAACAAACAAAACATAGTAATGGTACATAAGAACAATTACACATGCAAACACAACAATGACTAAAGGTTTGCATAGCATGATTTTAATAATGAGATTTCACTGAATGAGTTTCATTCTGTGCCATTTGAGTCATCATTGAATCTGTGTGGTGTATTTGGCACCATCTCCTGGTGGCCATATGTAATTACAGTGATTGATCACAAGACTCTCTGACCAAATATGGAGGACTATCACCACTGGTTGGAGCACTCTGAACCCAAATTCAATTGGTTTAGTGTTCCATGATGCTACGGCATTTCCGATGACATCATCTGATCCAGGAAAGCTAAAACCAGAGAGCAAAATGCTGTGTGCACACTGTGCTTCATGTGGATTATCTAATGATCTATTCACCCGATTACCTTGTGTGTGGACTCGTTTTAAAGATAATCGCCTCCTGTAAGTAACGGTATGTGATAATTAAAGTTATGAGCGAAAATGCAGCACATCAGCAACACCTGTTCACATGAGAAATGTATGTCAAAGACATATACTTAGCTATTACTTGCTATATTTTTGTCTGTGAGTAAAACAAATAGGCTGGTTGTATTCTACTCTTTGAGAGCTTTCCAACCTGGCCTTCTTTGAAGTGCTAGAAATTAATTAACATTCATTTTAAAGCAAGGCAATGAATTTTTGCTGTACTTTGGTAGTCACAGCATTCCGTCAACTGCGAAGGTTCTCGCTCCATTTGACAACCCACCTGGAGTCTCGCCACAGAGAAAGACAAAAAGAAAAACAGTTCCAGATCACAGGGAACATTATTCATAAAACAGTTTAATTAATACAGAAGAGACATTGATATTGTTAAGAACTCTGCATATTATAACAAGGTTTTGGAGGATCCATCCTCACAACAGAAGAATATGGTTGTCAGTTCTGTTTGGGATGTTAAATGAAACCCATTTAAATTTGGCACCGTTATTGAATGAAACCCACTGAGTGAGAATGATAAATATCATAACATCCCTCTATTAAATGCATAACTAAAGATCAGATATCTCAGACAGCAGGAGGTTGAGTTTTAATTCTATTCAAGCAAAAGAATGACACGCAGAGGTAAATATCAATGAAATGTGTAGACCTCTGACACTAGCTATAAAACTCCTGACATATGGTGTTTACATTGACATTCTCCCATAATTCTATATACGTCACAGCTGAGTGAACTACAGACTTTACCGGCCGAGTATCATTTTTCACTCTCTGGATTCCTGTAATACAGATGTGAAGTATTAAAGTATAAAGTAGGCGATTTCAAGGTATTCATGCCTTAGTAGAACTTTTCTGTTCTTTCATTCATTAGTCCTCATTATTAACCCGTTAAATAAACAATCGCCGAGAGTCAAGACTGCTTCCATTTTCAATACAAATTAGCTCAAACGGCAGCATTTGTGACATAATGTTGATAACCACATAAATTTTTTTTATATTCGTCCCTTGTTTATAAACTTAGGGGTCGTTTCATGACAACGTTTTCAACTAAAAACTGAAAACTTTTTATGCGTTTTGGCTATTCATTTACACGACAACGGCGTTTTGGGGCCTGAAAACGGGTTTCAAAGTGCAAGTTTGTGAAAACGATGACGTCATGCGCACGTGTATTACGTGTTCAGTCTATAGGCAAGCGTGCGAGTACTTCAAAACAATGCGCGAGACATTCAAAACTACAATGGCGGACTACAGGACTGTGTTTGTGCTGCTCAAGATTTTGAGTTTATTGACGCTTCTCCAGCAAAGTAATTGTAGTAATAAAGCAAACTCATCGTCCGTCCAGACAAAATTGCTCGATGCTTTCGCCATCTTTATTGTATGTATTCACCGCTCTGTGGAAGAATGCTTATGTGCGCAGGCGTGTAGTGTTTCTTTACAAAGTGACATCGCCAAATACTGGTTTGGCATCCATAATACAGCGCTTTTAGTCGTTTTCACAGATCCGTGTGAATGGGGATCGTTTTGATAGCGTTGTCGTCTGTATGCGAAACTTTTCAAAAACGCAAAGGAAAAACGTTTCTGTTTTTAGTACATCTTTGTCGTGTAAACGTACCCTTGAAGAGCATTTTGGTTGAAAGTATAAAATAATGGTCAAAACAAAATCTGTGTAAAAATGAACACTGATTGAAAGTTTATTTTCTTAACTTTTAGATGACCTCAAAGCTAACAGACATGAACTAAAAGACACAATTGTCCAGTTAAGATTTCACAAGGTCTGTAAAAGTAGACTAAAAAGTGAACTTTTCATTCACACTGTCACTGGCCTTTAACCATTTAAGCTTGGATGGGCCCACTGGTGAGAAAAAAATATATTATCATTATATTAATAACTACAGTCTTGACCAGCTAATAATAGGTATCAATTTAAAGCTTAGAAGCTCTACTTTACAGTGCGTGTAAGCATTATGACCAAAACTGAACAAGTGCTTCGAAATTTGCAGACAAATCGGAAGTGTTCCATTTTTATCATTTATTAATAATTTTGCACTGTACATATTATTGGATCAGATAGCTTCATCGGAAATGATGTAGTACGTTGTCCAGCATCATGGAACACTAAACCAATCGTATAAGGATTCAGATCCCTGCAACCAGAGGTGGATGTCCTCCAAATATGGGCAGAGAGGATCATTCACTCTTATTACATATGGCCACCAGCAGATGGCGCCAAGTACACTGACACAGACTCAATGATGTCTCAGATGACACAGAATGGAAC